>NC_086155.1:51564354-51867384 GCF_035149785.1 Candoia aspera | reverse complement strand
TTGGCCGGTAAGGCTGAGCATGCCCAGTGCACCTACATGCAGACCCGGCGAACCGAGAAAACATCAACCCTGATGCAGGCACCCCGGAGAGGAGAGATGGCTGCCCCACCGAGCTACCGAGCAGGAGACGAGGAGAAGGATCGCCGCTATGAGTGAGGTCAGTGCCTCCGCTGTGGGAAAGGAGGCCATCGAGCCGCCGAGTGCCCGAAACTCAAGTCCGGAGATCGAGCAACGAAAGTCTCGGCCAAGTCGCCCCAGGCATCATGCCGAACGACCGCGGCCAAAGGTGCCACTGACATTGAAGAAGACCTATATCTCTACGCAGAGGTTGAGGATGCTGCAAAAGAATCGGCGGGAAACGCCAGCCACCTGCCCTGAACTGCGCCCTGGGGCAGGTGGAGGAGGATGGGCATGAGGACGCTATGGTGAGTGCTGATTGCCCCACTCTGGCAAAAGCTGGGCTCCCGCACTAGAACCACGGAAGTTTGGGCTCTGGTTGACTCTAGGTGTTTGAGGTGCCTCATCCACCCAGATCTAGTGGCTGCACTAGACCTGCCTAGTTTCCCTCTCCAGCAGCCTTTGATCTTTACCCAGCTAGATGGGTCAACGGCGGGGGGTCTGTGTGTGTCCAGCAACCCATTTCACTGGAAATGTAGCAATGCAAATGGGCAGCCACAAAGAGGCTTTAAAATTCATCGTTGCGCCTGTTGGTGATCCCATGGTAATTCTAGGGATCCCCTGGTTAACTTGGTGAAGCCCATATATAAATTGGGAGCACCGGACCATTACTTTTAGCGATGGGTTTTACCAAGCCCCTACAGTGGGGAGACCCTTAAATGGGGGGGGGCAAGGGCTGCAATCGCAGTGCCGCGCCCCAGCTTGCCGCAGTTGGAAGGACTGCCGGACCGATACCAAGACTTTGCGGACGTCTTTGGGGAAATAAGCTGCCACCCCATCGCAAAACTGACTGTGCAATTGAATTGCTTCCCAACGCGCAACTGCCCAAACCAAAAATTTACCCAATGACTAAGAAAGAACTAGAGGCATTGCGCAAGTTCATTGACAAAAACCTGGCATGGCGGTTCATTGAAACTGCCAATTCCCCAGTTGGGGTGCCTGTGCTCTTTCAGGAAAAGAAAGATGGCACACTCAGACTTTGTATGGACTATCAGGGGTTAAATTCAGTCTCCCTATGTAACAAATATCCTTTGCCTCTACTGAAAGACATGTTAGCCCACCTATCAAAAGGGAAAATTTTCTCGAAGCTCGACTTCCGCGAAGCATACTTTCGCATATGCATACGAGCTGGAGACGAGTGGAAAACCACTTTCAATTGCCCCTTAGGCTCCTTCCAATACAAAGTCCTCCCGTTCAGCTTAGCCGGCACGCCTGGAGTATTCATGCAATTGATTAATGAAGTGTTGCATGATCACTTATTTAAAGGGGTCTTGGTCTACTTGGATGATGTACTCATCTACTCTGAAAACGAGGAGGAGCATGAACGCCTTCTTAAGCAGGTGTTGGAAAAACTAAGGGCAGCCAAGCTGTATGCCAAGCTGTCCAAATGTGAATTTCACAAAACCCAACTTGACTATTTGGGCTATCGAGTCTCTGACAAGGGGATTGAGATGGACCCTGAAAAGATTAGGGCCATCTTAACTTGGGAACGCCCTCGTACCCGACAGCAGCTGCAAAGTTTCCTGGGGTTCAGCAACTATTACTGCCAGTTCATCCAAGGGTTCGCTGAAATTGCCTTGCCCCTCACTGACCTCCTTCACACTAAAGGGTTGGGGGAAACACGCAAGGTAAAACACCCTGGGGCAGTGTTGAATTGGACACCAGAATGCCAGGCTGCATTCGAGAAACGAAAGACTTTCTTTACCGCAGAACCTATTTTGAGGCACCCTGATCCTGAACACCCCTTCATTGTACAAGTAGATGCCTCTGACTTTTCTACTGGGGCTATATTGTTGCAAAAAGACTCTGACAACATCCTGAAACCCTGTGCTTATCTGTCCAGAAAATTTTCTGAGACTGAGAGCTGGTGGCATGTTTGAGAAAAGGAGGCTTTTGCTGTTAAAGCTGCTTTAGAAACTTGGTGCCACCTCCTTGAGGGTGCTGCCTACCTGTTCGAAGTGTGGACGGACCACAGGAATTTGGAGGCTCTCCGCACCCCCCGCCGCCTTAGCCCCAAACAAATTCGCTGGGCTCAATTTTTCAGTCGGTTTAACTTCCAACTGAAGTTCATACCCAGCAAGAAAAACTTTCTCGCGGACGCTTTGTCCCACTTGCCTCAGGGCTTTGACCAAAGCCCTCAAGTGGTTGGTACTGTTCTTTCTTTACCACAATTGGGACTGGCTGCTGTCACTCGAAGCCAGACCCGCACCCCGCCAGCTCAGGGCACCACCCCCTCACAGACCCAAATGCCGCCGATCCCTTGTCAGTTGCAATCCGACTTTCTCCAAGTAGTGAAATCTGACACTTGGTTGCTAGCTAATCGAGACAAAGTTTCCTTCAAGGATGAGCATTCATGGGTCGGCCACTGCCTTTATGTGCCTGAAACCTTGCGTCCTTTGGTGTTGCACCGCTCCCATGATGATAAACTGGCAGGCCATTTTGGTTTCGTCAAAACCCTGCATTTGGTCCGCTGCCAATTTTGGTGGCCCTCCCTGCGGTGGGTTGTTAAGGACTATGTTGCTTCTTGCCCTGTCTGTGCTATGTCAAAATGAAAAGTGGGAAAACCACAAGGGCTTCTCCAGCCTATCGCCAACCCGTCTTGTCCCTGGGCCAAGATCTCTATGGACTTTATTGTTGACCTCCCACTCAGTCAAAAGAAAACTGTCATTTGGGTTGTAAAAGATTTCTTCTCCAAACAAGCCCATTTTATTCCGTGCGCATTGCTGCCGTCTGCACAGCAGCTGGCTCGCCTCTTTCTGTTCCACATCTACCGTCTCCACGGCTGCCCCTCCCATTTGGTGACCAACCGCGGCACACAATTTACCTCCCAATTTTGGCGGTCCTTTTTGAAATTGATTGGCACCGAACAAGCCTTGTCAATGGCGTCGCATCCACAGACGGACGGATCTACTGAGATTCTTAACTCAACCCTGGAGCAATTTCTTCGCTCCTACACCAATTACCATCAGGACAATTGGGTCGAACTGCTGCCCTTTGCCAAAGTGGCTTACAACAACGCCATTCACCAGAGTACTGGACAAACCCCTTTCCGGGTTGTTTTCGGCCAGGACTTTGTTCCCATTCCTGAATTGCCCCAGCCCCCTTCTACCTCCTGCTCCGCTCACGATTGGGCTGCGCAGCTGGCTGATTCCTGGCCGGTAATTCGGCAGGCTCTGAGTGATGCTCAGGCTACCTACAAACTCCACGCTGACAAACACCGTTCTCTACAGCACACATTCAAAGTTGGGGATCAGGTTTATCATTCCACTAAGTTCATAAAGTCCATGCAACCTTCAAAGAAGCTTGCCCCCAAATTCATCGGGCCATTCCCGATTGTTGCTCTTATCAATCCTGTTACTGTCAAGCTCAACTTGCCCCACAATTTAAAACGTTTACACCCTGTTTTCCATTGCAGCTTACTCAAGCCAGCCCACCACTCCACTCACTGGCACCCCCAACCTCCTCCGCCTGCTCCTATCATGATCGATGGCCAGCAACATTTTGAAATCAAAGAGGTTGTTGACTCTCGCAAGCTTCGCAACTCCCTGCAGTACCTCGTTCGCTGGAAGCATTTCCCCCACCCTGAGTGGGTGCCTTCTCGCCAAGTCAATGCTCCTGATTTAATTCGCTGCTTTCACCTAGCTTACCCTTTGAAGCCTGCAGCTTGACTGTTCCTTTTACTGTTCTATACTACTGGGATTTTTCTGTCTTTTGGGGGGGGCGGTATGTCATGTTTGCCGTTGCAATGTTTAATGTACATTGTAATGTTTCGCATGCCATGGTGCTGACGCGTGTTCTGGTTGGGAGGGAGCTGCTGGGAGACCTTGTAGCAGGCTTTCTATCTGTTTTCATGGGGATGGAGTGTGTTTGGGTTATCGTTTGTGTTCAAGGTCCTTTTTACCCGTTGATTAGCAGAACTCGTTAGGAGCACCTGGGATGGGGAATTGGAAATGGTTGTACGGGGGGAGGGCTTACATTCGCACCGAGGGTTTTTAGTTTGTATTTGGCGCACTTTCACTCATTCTCAGCTTTCTTTGTACTTGCATACTATTCTTTAATAAACCGGATTCTGTTCAAGCTCTCGCTTGTGAGTCTGAGAATATTTTAGGATAGGCAACCATTACACAAGACTACCAGAGATCATGGAGAAGAAGGAGGGCTATTTTAAATACTCCAAAATATCCAGCTGTTCTGGCAGAGCTGTAAGAACTCTTCCCTCAAGTGAAGAGGGATATATAGCCATTGTGATGTAACCCTCCCCATTCCCAAGGGGAAGGGTGAAGACAAGAGGAGTCCCTGAAGATTATCCATTCAAACCCACTCATATGGGTCCTGCTCTTACTGAGTACAGATTTGTTCAGTTAGGGAAGGTGTCACTCTCCCTGCCACCAGAGTTTCACAGGGCTGGGCAGGGCAAAGCTCCTTGTTAAAAAAAATCATGGATCTTTTGGAAAAGTTGTCTGGAAAACAGTGAAGAAGGGAGCAAGCTACCCTCAAGCTCTGGCATGGATTGTAAAGTGTGGCTGCAAGGCAAAATCAAGAGTGTCAGTTTGAAGAACAAAGGGACAGGTAGGATCTGGATGCCAGAGGATGGAATGAGAAATAAATGTCTGATTAAGTAAGGGGTTCCTCTGAGTAGATCAGGGTTTCTCAACCAGGATTCCATGGAACCCTAGGATTCTGCAAGAGGTCACTAGGAATTCCCTGGGAGATTACGATTTATTTAAAAAATTATTTCAAATGCAGGAAACTTCACATTAAAGAGGTAAGTTTCATTCTTTATTTTTAGTTTAAGAACACTTTTAATGCACATGTACAGGCCTACACATGAAACAAATATAATAATTTTGTAACTTGTGGCCTATATTTGAGCCTGAATGTGCAGGGGTTCCCCGAGGCCTGAAAAATATTTCAAAGGTTCCTCCAGGGTCAAAAAGTTGAGAAAGACTAGAGTAGATCAACAATCATCCAAATAAATGATTAAAATGTGATCAAGTCACAAAAATACGATTTATAAATCTTATGAAGACTGAGAAGCTTCCAGAGAAAACAGCATGACATATTCAAACTTCTCATTCTGAGTAATAAAGTCTATAAATATTCATGACTTCCCTTCATGCAAATTAGATTATAAACCCCTCTGAGATCCAACTTGGTAATAATACATACTTTTTGCAGTTCAGAGAGGATGGAAAGAGGGTAATGATCCCCAATGGTTACAGAGTTCAGGAGCCTATAGTCATATGGAGCCATCCTTATTTTTGACAACAACAACAACAACAACAAAGGTAGGAGCATGCATTTGAGAGGAAGAGGGACAGATGAGACTCTTTTACAAGTTGTCATCAATAAATTACTTTAGGGCAGTGTTTCTCAACCTTGGCAACTTTTAAGATGTGTGGACTTCAACTCCCAGAACTCCCCAGCTAGCATGTGCCACACTTGTGACATTACTCTGAAAGCTGAAAATGAAAATGATCTGCAAGCCCTCATTATGAAAGGCAAGGAGCACTGTGAAAAAAATGGGACTAAGACAATAAAACTAAGACAACAGCTACAGCAACCAGTCTTAGAAGTGACAATGAAGATACTGTAGTGGTGGATAGCTTCTGTATTTTAGGGTCAATTATCAACAGTAAAGGAACCAGCAGGCAAGAAATACATGGCAGGCTGGCATTTGGTAGTCGCAATGAAAAGTTATTCTGATGCCATGATGTGCCTATACCTGCAAAGATCAGAATTGTGCAGGCAATGGTTTTCTCTATGGATGTGAAGGTTGGACTTTGAAGAAGCCAGATAGAAAGAATATTATTTTTTAATTTTTTTTACTATTTTTGATTTTGTTGTTGGAGAAGACTCTTGATAATATCAAGATAGCCTAGGGGAAAAAAGGATCATAGAACAAATCAATTCAGACTCTTTATTTGAGGCCCAAATGATCAGGCTCAAAGTATCATATTTTCAACACATTATGTAAAGACCTACTATCTCAAAAAGTCTATAGTGCTGGAAAGGAGGAAGGAAAGAGAAGAAGAGGATGACTAGCTATAAGGTAGATGGACTTGATTACAATGGCAATGGGTACAGTTTTGGAAGACCTGGGGACAGATCATTCTGGAGAAGATCTACTTCTTTGACTGCTATGAATCAACACTGACTTGATGGCACATAATCAATCAATCTGTCAAAAGGCTAATTATAAATCTTTTTAAAAATGGTCCATGGGAAATTTTTCAGATCTAAAAAATATCTTAGAAAGTCACACTGAGTAGTAACTTTGCCAAGAGGCTTGTCAAGCAGGAAGGCAGATATTTAGTATTAGAGAGCTGTTGCCACTATAGGTGCTGAATAAGGGGCATGGGAGCCACAATGACTGGGCTAGTTAATTCATCATCTAGGTTAACTGGTATTGCTACATGATTCTGATAGTGGAGCAAGGCATTGGTGGCCTGATCCACAGTCCATGGATTTGTTTAATCCTGGAGTCCTGAATGCATTTTCTCCTTCCATGAGGTGGAAAGTAGGGATAGCTGATCTTTATATGAGGGCTTCACCTGGGCACAGCGGTAAATCTTTCTCTAGAAACTTATCCAGCATCTAGCAGCAAAAGACTCAAGGACAAAGCTTACTGTAAGTATATCAGTTGCTTTTACTGAAGACACAAGAAGCCCTAATAATAAAGAATATCAGCTACTGAGGACTCTAGCAGTCTAAAAGAGCTCCTGGCTTTAAATCTGATGTTTTTTTCTCCCACTCTTCAGTGGTGAGAGATGTCTTTGCTATTTGTTTCCTGGCCTTGAATGTGAAAGGCACCTGCACCATATTTTGATAACAGTTCTGTCTGGTCTCAAGCTTTTTCCTTCCAGCCTTGGTATCTTCAGCCCTTGCAAAGAAGGGCAAGAGTCAGGTCTACATATAAGGGACCAGGAGATTCAAAGATCTTGGCCACATCTCCAGAACCCAGAAACTGAAATTAATCCACCCCAAACATGTCCAGTTTGTGCTCCAATGTTTTGTCAGACATTGCTAGAACTATGAAATAAAGTTGGTGTGGATGCAAGGAACTTACATGCAAAATGCATAGCAAATTTGTAGTATACAATTCTTTCTACAACACAACAGTGAATACCTATAGAGAAAATACTGTATCTACAAAACAAAAGGAATTCCGCTGCGTGGAAACTCCCTGTCTCAGGCAGCAGGTAGGAACGTGAACAAACAGCAATCGGTCTGTAATAATTAAGCACCCACAGATGCTCCTCGAGCTGAAGTTATTGCTCCTAGTATTATTATGGTGATTATTACAGTAGCATGTTTACATGGCTGCAGTCCAGGGCGTGCTAGCATTTCCCATCAACGCTTACCACTCAGGGATTTTAATAGCTCAGTTCCAGGTGTAGTCATTTGAGGATAAGATGAGTCGCCTGGTTTTTGATTCCTAAGGATCAAAGAAATATTTTTAAAAGGTATTTTACTTTACAAATTTCCTTTAAAACATATTTCATGGGAGAGGCTTTTAATTAAGGCATCAGCTATCAAGCCATATTTTAAAACTTCCTTGCTGAGATAGGCTACAAATACCTCCGGTTTAAGATTCAGTGCTCCACCCAAATCTGAGTTATGAGCTGAACGTACATTTTTAAATCAGGCTTCTTGTGCTTGATCTTGTTTTGGAACTTCTTAGAACCCCTTACCATCCTGTAGAGCAAAATGTCACAGCAAGTGCCTTTCAGATGTGTGAAGACAACTCCCAGGATTTCCATTAGCCACTTTGAGTGGGGATTCTGGGAGTTAATGGCCCCAACACATTTGGAGATCACCAGACCACGAATGCTTTAAATTCTGAGGGCAAAGAATACACATTGGCAAAGACCCAATGAATGTGAACGATGTGTCTTTGTCGCTTAGGTCATACCAGGAGATTAAACAGCATGACATATATGTAGTTAGAGGGTTTAGTGCACCCCCTCTCCCTGGAGGCTTTCCATCAGACTCTGAGAAAGCATCTAGAGCAGCCTTTGCAACCTAGTGTTCCTACCTAGGTTGGACAACAATTCCTATCATCTCTGGTCAGGATGGAGTCATATTCTACTTCAACTAGACCTAGTGTGCTCTGGGTCTGTTTTAGTTCTGGATTCTCTGAACTGACTGGGGGGGGGGTTGGGGTAGGTGACCTGCAAGACCCCTTCCAACCCCATGATTATTTTGATATGGTCTATCTGAACACACCCCTGGCGGCATCTTCTTTTCCAGCTCAAATCCATAATCAGAAAGGCATTCCATCCTTCCTTCCTCTGGAGCATTCCAGCAAAGCATCCAAATAAATGTCAGGTGCCTCCTTTGTCACTGGATAAAGGTAAGAAATGTGGGTGAATCAGACCCTTTACTTTCTCCACCCCTTCCTGCAGTCACTGAGTCAGCCAGCATCCCAGCCTCCCAAGCTGCCAGCCTCACTTTCAGATTAAAGAGAGTAGATTTCCTCTTAACCCACTTCTCTTTGAAGCATATCCTAGTATGGAAGCGGAAGGCAGCATCACAGGTGAATCACGGATAATGAGCAGGTAAAAGCCTTCTGCAGGTTTCTTCCCTGAGCAGCACAACATGTTGGGGCATGTCTACCGGCTACTAGCAGGCCAGCCAGCCAGTCAGATATTGCACCTCCTTTGCTCAGGAAGGAAGGTGCGAGGCCAGGGTACTCAGGCTTAGGAAGCAGACAGATCGGCTTTGCAGTGTCTCCCCTCCCCTAACAGCAACCTCTCCAAAGTGTGCCAGACACATCCATCTTCTGTCACCATCTAAATTCCCTGCGGGATACAGGGACATCACCTGCATTAATAAGCTCCAGTGCTTTGCTTTCTACAGAATATCAGCTCCTTCCAAGTGGAAGATTTCTTTTCAGTTAATTCACTTGAGGCTCTAAGGAACAAGTTATTGTATTATTGTGACTGCAACACATCACCATAATAGTAATACTTGGTATGGCACTTTCAAGAATTTCTCCCCTTCCCACTTTCCTTTTCTCAGGTTAGAAATCTATATACATCGCCCTGTAATATTCAATTCAATTAATTCAAGTGCAATCATTGTTACAGATTAAAATTAAGAAGAGAACAGTTCTTCATGAGTACTATGATGAAGAATCAATTGTCTTGGTCTGATGAAGTCAAGAAAACACAAAATACAACCCACTATCCATGCCTTCCAACCAGGAGAAAATTCTGAAGTTACCTGGAGGAAAGTGAGTCAAATAAATCTCCAGTTCAAGATCCAGAATTAGAGGAGACCTTTAATTTTATTGAACAGCTCCTTATTAAAGTCTCCTGTAGTGCCTAATTTTTTTTTTTTTTTGCTGTATCCTGAATATTTTATTAGGAGCATTATTTCAGATCCTGTGGGTGGATGCAGGAAATATTCAGCATAATCTAAATTTAATAGTCTATACTCAATTTTGTTAAAGTCATCCTAGGAATCTGCTGAATGGCAGGGTATACACACCTAACAACAAATAAAGAGAGATACAAACAAATAAAAGCAGTATTTTACTGGCATTAACTTAATATCTAATAGTATGCATACTTTTTTGAAGCATTATTTAGTAGATCATTATTTACAACACTAATAGTAAGGAATAACAAATGAAAGAAGAGGACAGTAATTAAGTTCATCAGGAAGAACAGAGGTTTTTGATAAATTATGCCCCTCCTATGAGAGCATTTATATCAGTGCAAGTCTGCCTGCCTGCCTGCCTTCCATTCTCCTGTGCTTTTGACACCTCACCGTGTGATCACTGGCACTGCCAGACATCGGTTGCAATCTTCCCATGGATTGAGCCTGCCACCAATCAATCAACAGCATCACTATATCCTTTCTACAGTTTTGGTCCCATCTTCCTATTGAGGCAATTGCAAGGTTTTCTGGAAATGCAGAACTGTGAGTGGCAGCTGCATTTCACTCTGGTAGCTTGCATGTGCAGTAACTGAGGGGAGGGGTCTCCCAGACATGGCCTCCTTCCCAGCCCGTGGCCTTCTGCATAACACTAGAGCTGCAGTTAGATTAGATAAAGGGGCCAAAATGCAGGATTATCATGCCAGAAAATAGGCAAAAATGACGCTTCTATTTTGTTTTACTGACTTTTTTGTGGGGGGGGGGAGTGATGGGGAGGGAGAAAAAAATCATTTCTTGGTGCAAACACTGAGAGGGCAGGATGAAGCACTCAAGGATCTAGCCAACAGTAGTGTACTCTTTGGCTGACACAATTTGGTACACCAGGAAAGACAGATTCTAATGGGCCCTGGTTCCTAGCTAACACTGCAGTGTCCCAGTACCAAAAGGCCTGTAGCATCCTGACAACTAAAACAGTGTGAACAGCCACTCAAGACCTGCTTGTGTCACTTTGAAATTAGAAAACTTATTGGGTAGTTTTCTAAATTCTCTGAAATACTAACTCCATGAGATCACCAGGGAGATCCCATTGCACTGCTAAAATGACACGACAACCCACATTAAAAAGGAGCGGAGGTTTCATTATGCAGGTGAGGCTGCCATATGGGTTATTTTTACCCTTCCTGCAGATGCCCTGCTCCCAGACTTGCCTTCAGCTGTTTCTACTGTTGTGTCCACACCTTCAAACTTAGCTACTGGATGTCTGGGAGAGCAATCTGGGCCTCCCACCCCCTAGACCAGGGGTTCCTAAACTTTTTGCCATCATACCTTCCTTTAGTGTAATCTTAATGTACACACCTCCCCTAATAATCCAAACACCAAAATGAATGCAAATGAACAATGAAAACAATACAAATGAAACTTTGGAAAGGTGGATTTATTGTAACAATGTAATTAAAAAGGTTTTTCACACCTCCCCTGGACACTGTCTGCACCTCCCCAAGGGAGGTACACCTCACAGTTTGGGAAACCCTGCCTTAGAAGGGCCTAAAGTAGCAAGGCACAAAAGCTATATAGATATATTATACTTTGTTTCTTTTCTTTTTTCTGTTGTATTTTTTTCACCTTTTTAAAAGCACTTTACATATGTAGTTTTTTTCTCTTTGAGAATGTATGTATTTGCATTACAATTTTGTTTCTTTTCTTTTTCTGTTATTATTTTAAAGCAATAAAAACAAACAAACAAACAAACAAAGAAGGGCACAAAAGCTGTGGCCTTTGAGTGGTATGCCAGAGACCCTATAACAAAAGATGGCTGTAAGGGTAATCCACAGTGATGGTCTCTAGTTTCAAAATGGTGGGCATGACTAGGCAATTGAAACTCTACCCATTTTAACAAGCAAGCAATGGATGTGATGCACATTGTGAGCTGCCCAGAGTTGTGTTTTAAGATGGGTGGCCATACAAATCTTATACATACATATATACATACATACATACGTATGGTGTGGGCTTTGTCCACCTGATTGCACCTGCCATTTTGAAGCCAAAGACCCCTGCCATGGATGTCTCTGACTGGGCCTAAACAAAACCCGAATGGAAAAGCTTCTCCTTTCTGTCACACTGAAAAATTACAATCTGAGAATTGTTTTGGGATGTTTCTGTGGTCCATCTTAATGCTTCTGGAGGTCTCAAGCTACCCAGAGCTTCAGCTGGAGCACATGTGCCCAAAAGTTTTAGAGCAGAACTAAATATTAGGGTCTTAAATGCTCTGTGCTTCTCTTATACATTCTGTCTACATTAAACTTCACTAATCATTGCTACTGAAATACAGAGCTGGAAAAGAACCAAGACAATTTTAAAAAACCCAAATTTTTCTTTCATTATAGAGTAGAATCTAGGTTAACCAGCACCCATGGGGATTGGTAGATGCTGGATAAATGTAGCTTCCGGTTGCTTGAGGGTTACTATTAAAAATGGGCGCACCAAGTTTGGACTTGCCTTTCTGCTAGAGAGGGATCAGCCGATCCCTTTCTGGCAGATGGGTGGATTTGGGTTTGGCGCGCTGCGTTGGTCCGGGCCAGTCCCTTTCTGATGGGCGTGGGTGGGTTTGGGCTTGGTGTGCTGTGCCATGCTGGTCTGGTCCCTTTTTGGTGGGGGGGTTGGGCTTGGCACGCTGCACTGTGCCAGTCCAGTCCCTTTTTGGTGGGGGGTGGGTTTGGGCTTGTTGCGCTGTGCCGTGCCAATCCAGTCCCTTTCTAGTGGAGGGGTGGGTTTGGGCTTACCTTTCTGCTGTGGGGGGGGATCAGATTGGCGTGGCGTGGACTGCCAGGTTTGGGCTTGCTGTTCTACTGGAGGGGGATCAGATTGGCATGGCACAGAGCGCCAGGTTTGGGCTTGCCTTTCTGCTGGGGGGGGCATCGGATCAGTGTGGTGTGGCGCGGTACAGCATGGTGTGGCGCGGTGTGCCAACTTTAAACTTATCTTTCCTCTAAAAATTGATTTTATTTAAATTTTTATTTAACATATTATTTCTTTATTTTTGTGCTGGTTGCTTGAGTTCCGGTTAACTGAGATTCTACTGTACCAGTTTACAGAGAAGACTACATATATACCTATGATAGTGTTAACAATGTGGTATAACGTAAAAAAGCTGGGACAATGTCTCATAAACAGTTCCACAAACTTTGGTAAGTTACTTGAAAGTCCTCTTCCTTACCCTGTTGTCCAAACCAAACCAAACCAAAATAAAACCCCAAGCTCCTGAGAAAAAACTAATTTGAATATTAACAGATGGAGAAACACATATCCATACTCTATTGCTGAAAATTATTTGTAAATCCAATGTTTTCTAATAATTCTTTTTGTTCATCCTCCATGTGTGAAAAGTCCACTATTCTTGGTTCCAGATCCTGGGGATTTCATCAGGCAGAACCTGTGTATTCTGAACTCACAATGGCCTGTGTCTTTTTTTGACACACTGCATACACAGTTTGTCACTTCTCTTGCCAGCTGTAGAATTCCTACCCTTTCCTTTTCACCCTTTAGGGAATCAATAACCCAATTCTTAGGGCAAGTTAAAAAATAATTAACCCGAGCATGGTTTAAGGTGTTAACAACAGCAATCTGTTTAACCATGACCTGTAGCCTCCCAGTGACTTCTGAAACCCACTAGAAATTAGCTGAACTAAAATGGCTGTTTATAATAAACAGTCAATTGGTGGGAGAATTAAGGAAGTGCTGAACTGTATCAGTCACTTTTTCCAGCTGGTTAGTTTCTTCAGAACTGGCCTGAACAATTACATGAGCCCAAGGCATCCTGGGGCTGATTTTAGTTGTCATATGTCTTCCCTGTCCACCACATGCATTTTTTTCCCTCCCTGGTTACTTAATGTAGCCTATAGAAGATCACTGTGAGATGATACCAACTATCCATTATTTATTCATTTTGATTTGCATCATACTCTGTCCAAAGGCTTAAGATACATCACAAGATATTTCAACATAATATATAAAGTCAACAGCAAAGAAAGATGAAAATAAGTAAAATTTACCTGCTTGGTTCTTGCTGCCAAGTGCAGACAAGAAGGTTTTTGTGGTTTGTATTTGCAATTTATTTTCAAGAAAGGTGTATGTCCAAGATTATAGAGATAACGGTTAGTTTTATGCATTATGCTAGTAAGGGTAGAGCAGTTGTTTTTTACTGGTACTTCTTTCTTTACCCTTCTGCTACAAGCCAGGGAAGGCTAAAAGAAGGCAAATACCTTCTCCTTTCTCCATTTTCCCCTTTAAAATGGCAGTTTTAAGATCCACAGCTGATAGTCAATTTGCAGAGGTCCAGGCCATCCAAAGTGTGTTGCCAAATTATAATTCCCAAGGAAGACACAATTTGAAGTAGTATTTACATTATTAAAAGATATAAAACAGCAAACAGAAAGACAGTTGGATGCTGGGTTTAGAGAAAAAGGATTGGTTTCAAAGAGTAAATGGAACAGTAAGTAACCTCATCCAAAAAGGAGACTGAACTTCATAGAAAATAGAATCTGTGAAGAGAATTGGGTAAGGCTCTGAATCCATCCAAAATAAAATAATTAATACACTTTAATTCTTTACTGATCCTAAAAGTCAGCAGGTGATTGATTTTTTCCTAAGCCCTGGAATAGTCTCACTTTATCACCTGGAGTAGACTCTGCCATCATTCCTACTAATCAATCCTGTTTCCAGGAAGATTCCAAGACAAAAGGCTCTAGCGAGTTCCTTCCTGGCTCTCTCTCTCTCTTGCCCCGGATCAATGCTACATGGCAAATCGGGCAGTAAGGGTCCTCCAACTCTTTCGGTCTTGGGCGAGTGCTTCAGCATCCTTCCATGTGATATTCAATGCCTTCAGGTCTTGTATCAGTGTTCTTCGCCATGTTATTCGAGGGTGTCCTCGTTGTCATTTAGTGTCAGGGGGTTCAACTCATTGCCACTTTAGGGATCCGGTTGTTCTCCATGCGAAAGATGTGACCAACCAGTTGGAGTCTTCCTTCCTGGCTAGCTAACTTCAAATGAGGGGAGCTATTATTTACCTAGGAATGTAGCCAAATATTCCTCCTGAGGTTCTGTACAGGGGAAAAGATATTAATTTACAATCTTTGTGTCTTCTGTACTAATGGGGACCTCTGAATCTTGCTTTACTAGAAGTGTCTGTAACAATATTGAACTATGGTTTGTTAAATTATTGTTTGCTGAATAAACAACTGTCTTGGTTTGCACAACATGCTAAACCATAGCCTACAGTTTACAAACAGAATAGTGAGATTTATATAACTTGATAAGCCAAAACCAAATCAGCCAATTATGTCTGAGCAAAAAGCCATGCTATCTGGGAAAGCTGAACAGTGTAGCCCTATATATTTAGATGGGACCAGACAGAAAGGTAGACATAATTGGTAATTATAAAGATGCCTGGATTTTGCTGACAAGTTTGGAATTGTGCAGCTTATAGTTTGTGCACAGACTTGGAAATTAGGCACTATCAGCTGCTACTATCAGCCATTCATTCATATTATGTGAGATAATATTGTTTGGGTTCACACATTGTTCTAAGCCATAATGTAGTTGTTTGACTTTAGATTAGTGTGCGGCATGAGCCCAGCCACTACCATATTGGTTATGACTTAGCATGTTGTGTGAATGTAGCCAATTATAGATTAGTCAACAAACCATATTTAAATGAGAAATAGCTAATGCAGTGTGTGGGCAATGAAACAGATTCATATAAAGGGACTGGAAACTTCTTCCCTGTTTTTGTATGTGATTTTTTTTCATACATTTGAGTTTGCATAGTGATATCTCTTTGCAAGATTATTCGTATTTATAATTAAAAACTAAAAGCTGCCATTCAGCTGGTTGAAGTTTATTTATTAAAGTACAATGTATTTTATAAGTTGAATCTGTATAGTCAGAAATAAGCTTCTCTAAGTTCAATGAAGTTTACTGCCAGGTAAGTATGTATAGCAAGACTGAGGTCATGTCAACCTTGATCAATGGGAATTGTATACCAAACTGTTTTGTTCTTCAGTGTATATCTGACTGTATATAGGTATAACACATGCCTTGTAATGATTAATTTCTGCAGTTCAAAGTGCACCATTACAGTGTCAAATTCTGGGGGTGTTCTGTGCCAAAAGGAATCCCATGCACACTTTTTTTGGGGGGGGTGCCTTCAAGTCAGTGTTGACTCCTGGTGACTGCCTGGACTAGTCCCTGCAGTTTTCTTGGCAAGGTTTTTCAGAAGTGGTTTGCCATTGCTTCCTTCCTAGGGCTGAGAGAGAGTGACTGGCCCAAGGTCACCCAGTTGGCTTTGTGCCTAAGGCAGGACTAGAACTCAGGGCTTCCTGGTTTATAGCCTGATGCCTTAACCACTACACCATAGGGGAATTTGTGTCTGATTAAATTTACACATGATGGTATAGCACATCAATGTGCTAAGCTTTTTCTGAGGGAAGCAGCTTGATAGTGATACTCAGCCCTCTGGAGAATGAAGCTAAGCTTTCTGATGGTTTTCTGAACTGATGAATGATTGACTCTTTCAGGGGAGGAAAAACCTTCTAGTTAAGCTCATCAATGCTTATCTTTGCTTCAAAATACCGCTCTTAAAAATATTTGGTCATTCATAGATAACCTGCATGGTAGGATAGAGGTATAAAATGTTGTGTTAAACATTTCCAAAAAAGAAACAGGTTACAAAGTAGGGTAGATCTCTCTCTAGATCCATTCTCTGAAAAAATGGCTGGGATTACCCAATATATTAAGCCAAAACCAAAGAAACCTCTTTATGGCTTACCATGATGGGTAAATCCAACCATTTGCTTCATAAACCTAGATAATTATGGTTTTCAGTAAACATGGCTGAGTACAAAATATGTGACAGCACCTCCTTGGCATAACGATCTATACATTGCCTCAGCCTGTAAAAGCCAGGTGAACTAAGGCCATGTGGCAAATCATGACATTGATCTGGGGTTGCCAAAGTGCAATTTTTTTTTGGACCCAATTATTTTAATCCGGAACATCTTCATAAGGATGGAAATAAAGACAAGTGACATCATGGCAAACAACACCAATGAGGATCTCCCAAATGGAAAAGGAATACAAGTCTTTGGCAGGGTTTAAAAGACTGCAGTATATAGTGTGCCAGATACTTTTCTAACAGATACACCTGTGAAATGATTGCAGGTGCCTGAAGGAGGTGGTGAGCTTGCACAACACCTGTCTGTAATGCACCTGTTTCTGGGCACGTCAGAGTTCAGGAGCTAAGATTATAACATTCATCATTAAAAGCAATACAACATCACAGCTATTGGATAACTTAGCATTTATTTTCCTCCCTTGTAAGCCTGATAGGCCAAAGCCCTACCACAGGAAAACAATCCCTTTTCTAACCTGCATGTTTTCTCTTCCTGAAATATGTGAATCCTTCCTTCTTGCTCAAATTGACTCAGTTAATACCAATGTGAGATAATTTAGCTGCAATAGGAATACATCTGTAACAGCTATTTACTTTTGATTTTTCTACTGGCAGACATAGTACCAGTGTAACATTAAATCCATTTACCACGTCTGTGACTATCTCAGGCCAGATAATATGTATGTATGTATGTATTTTTCCTGCTCTGAGTGGATTAAAACTGCTCCATGGCTCCTCCCCTTGCATCTTATCGTATACTGAACGGAATAACAATAGTATAAATTGGCTGAGAACAATGCTCTTAATTTTCATTGTTAACTGAAATTCATCAGTTAACAATCAAACTGTGCTCTCCATATTTGTTAATTCTACACTAATATTACCACCAGATGCCTAGGCATTTGTTAATAGGGAATTTCCATTGTACCCCTAAGTGTGCTGAAGAAATGCTTAAGTCAGTCTACCTCAACCTGGGATCCTCTGTGATGGAATGTGAGGGCAATCTTGGAAGACAGGAGGAAGAGATGCTGCCTAGGGAACAATCAGGTAAAAGAGAAAGGAGCCCACAACAGAGTAATGGCCAGAGAAAGAAACTTAGGAAGGACCTACCCTAACTACTCAGGCAGTAAATAGGGCAGGAGATTTGTACTTTCAGACTTGCAAGATTCTGTTAATGTAGCCTTACAATAAAGCAGAATTAACTCATCTAGTCATGTTTCCTGTCTGGTTTACCTGGGAGGGCTGACATCCTCCAGATATACAATTCCTAGTTCTCCTATTTGAAGAGCACCAGACTGGGGAAGGCTGATTTAAATGTGGGGACAGGGGGATCTGGTGAGATAGTGGCTCCTTCTCAAAGATACTAACTGAGCTGAGGCAAACACCTCTGAAATGCTGAACAGTTACTTATTTAATCTGTACAGTTGGGTCTAAAGTGCTCAACAGTCAATATTAAGAGGAATTCAAAGATTAGGAATGACAGTGACTCTGTCCTCCTGGACAATCCATGCTTACCAGATACAGCACTCTAGTAAAATTTCCACATGAAAGAAGGGAAGTGAAAAAATGACTAATTACCAGAGCAGCATGCATGAAGCTGAAACCTAAAGCTGCTTGGAAGGGTTTCAGGTGGCTGATCTACCCATTTCTAACTAAGCCTAAGATCAATGGTGGGAACTGAGATGCTCCTGACCAGTCCTCATTTGACCCAACATTCAGTGAGGAGACCTCTCAATTTCCTAGTAGAATTTTGGATGGGAGAAAAGAATTTGGATCAATGTTTCTTACTATCAGGGAATGCATAGGTGGACAGCTTGTCCTATTAACCTTTTGTAGAACTCAGCTTGGAGGTTTGCATGATTCTAGATGAAAGCCAATCTGATGACTTGGCAGTGAGCCCAGTCTGTCAGACTCCTTCAGGCTGGCTTTCACCTGTGTGGGCTTCTGAAGAGCCAACAGAAGTTTCGCAGATATGAGAAGCACATCTATGAGGCATCCCACTCAGCCTTGCTATCAATACCAAAAGTAACAACAACAGACAAGTGAAACAGAAGTACAGTAGCTAATAATTCAATTTATTCTGGCACTGAAAGAAGATGTCATCCATCATCATTGCCACGGGAGAACAACATATGAAGAGTCTCATGTTGTCCTCCCCGCTGTACAAATTCTTTGCTCCATTTCCAGGCATTTTCATCAGTCTTGCTCTGGGGAAGTTCACTGAACTTAGTGTTTACATAGATACCACTTTAGAGTGTTGAAAATGTTTGTCATAGGCAAGACACGTCTTTTTTATTTCTCTACTCTGGATCTGAGAGTTCGGAGAGGCAAAAATGCAATGGTTGCCTTAAGAATACATAATGTCCTTGTTCAAACATTGCACCAAACCATACGTTGACTGTTTGGTTTATGGATTAGTGTGTTAGATGAACACAGTCACTTGTAGTTTGTTTAACAAACCATGGCTTAGTGTGAAAAGTAAATCCCATCTATGAATCAGTAGCTGAGATGAGACTTGGCTAACACTTCCACTATTACACTGTATCTGGTAATGAATTTTGCTGTGCCTCTTCAAAAATAATTCTAGTAAGTGGAAAACAAAAAACCTGTCAGCATCCTGTAATATGTGAATCAAATGCACCTGACTCCCAGTTAGTCAGTTCTGTCACACCTTGCCCTTCAGATAATGCCCTTGCAATACTCCTGCCATTCCAGTCTTGCTTCCACCCACAACTTTAACAGACTTTCACCATACACTCCACCCTCTTTCTCTCTCCCTAGCATGCAGACAATGAACTTCAAACTTCATTTTCCATTAACTTCTTTCTCTATAATTCATCTGTTTTTCCTCCTCCTAAGAAGAATCTCTAGCATATGCTGGAAATATAATTCTGCTTGAAGGCAAAATGTAATCCAGCTTTGGTACTGTCAAGAGATTCTCAGAATGACACTCAGGGAATCTTTCTGGCATTTGGGAGACAATAACATGGGCCTTTGTTGGGGGAGGAAGGCAAAAGGGGATATTTTAAAATTGTAGTGCTAAGACCCATCTTTTCCAGGCTTATGGGTGGTGGATTTAAAGCTAGCAGATCTGGGTTGCAGAAATCTGGTCAGCCATTAGATGGCAGTAACAAATACAGAAAACTATAATTCTTTGCTGCCATCCTAGTAATAATCTGGAATTTCCTAGCCCAGATATGCTAGCACTCGTAGATCAAGGATGAGAGTGGCTTTTTTTTTTTTTTAATCGTATGGCATGGCAGTTCGGTGTTCATGCTGCTTTTTCTTGCTGGGGAATCCTTGTGAGGTCCAGCAGCCAGATGTGTAGACTATTTAGCCATGATAAGTCACGTTGCCCGGGGTGCACCACGAGGCAGCTAGTCTACATTGCACCAAGTTGGGCTGAGAGAAAGTGACTGGCCCAAGGTCACCTAGCCAGCTTTCATGCCTAAGGCAGGACTAGAACTCACAGACTCCTGGTTTCTAGCCCAGAACTTTAACCACTAAACCAAACTGGCTCTCATGAGAGTGGTGATAGGTCATTATGTGCCCACAAAATACTTGAAGTCAAAGGGAATTATTTCAAATTCTATTATGGGGCTCAGAACATGATAGACTTTTCCATATGGTCAGCAGGCTCCTTCAGATGATCAGCCATTCCATCTCCCGGCCCTTAAACTGAATCCAGTTTAAAATACACCAAAGGTTGTTCTGGGCCATTTTGACTATTTCCAGTTCTATTCAGACTTCAGGATGCTGAGCACAGGAATGTTTGCAAATCTAGACCTCACAGAGAACTACCAGACAATCGGCTGGGTTTCGAGTCTGGCATCAGCCGCGACTGTAGGGCAGGGGAGGAGGGGTGGCTGTTGTCATCCGAGAATCCCTAGTGACCATCAGGGTCACAAGTGGACGGGTGTGAGTCCCTGTTCTTCAAGCTGGGTTCTCGAGAACAGTTGGGAGTGTTGCTACTGTACCAGCCTCCCTGCTGCGTAGCAACCTCCTTGCCTGAGCTGCTGGAGGCCATCTCAGCTTTGGCAGTGGAGTTCCCCAGGCTTATGGTGATGTGGGACTTCAATCTGCCTTCCCTGGGGCAGGCCTCGGAAGCAGCCCAGGAGTTCATGGCTACCATGGCAGCCATGGGCCTGTTCCAGATTATTCAGGATCTGACTGGAGACAATGGCCTCACCCCGGACCTAGTTTTCTTGTCGGAAGAGTGGCAAGATGAACTGAGGGGAGAATTACAGCTTTCCCCTTTGTCATGGTTGGATCATGCCCTGGCGGCCTTGAGATTCTCTCATGCCACCCCGCTCCGCAGGGGGCAGGACCCATTCGATTGGTCCGCCCCCGGCGACTGATGGACTGGCTGGGTTTCAGAGGGAGCTGGGGGTTATACCCGAGTCTCTCCTGCACGGTCCAATGGAGGCCCTGGCTGCTGCCTGGAATAGGGAGGTGGCCGGAGCCTTGGACAGGAACGTCCCTGTGCGGCCTCTCTTGCCCACCCAAACCCGGCACTCCCCATAGTTTATGGAGGAGCTGAGGGTTTTGAAGAGGGTTAAGAGATGCCTAGAGCACCACTGGAGGAAGACAAAAGCTGAACCCGACCAAACACAAGCTAGAGCCGTGATTAAGGCCTACCTTTTGGCGCTAAGAGCGGCGAAGCACCAGTACTTCTCCGCTCTTATTGCATCTGCAGAATGCCGCCTGGCAGCCCTGTTTAAGATTACCTGATCCCTTTTAGGGAAAGGGGACTCAGACTTCCATCTACAGGACCGTGTGGAGAAATTTTCAGGGCACCTGCAGGATAAAATTGCTCAGATCCAGACTGAGTTGGACCCCAAGCATGAGACAGAGTCGGAGGAGATACCCAGGGAATGTACTTACCAGGTTATCTGGGACCAGTTCGATCCTGTTGAACCCGAGGAAGTGGACAGGATCCTTTGGACTATAAATGCTACCAGGTGCCAATTAGACCCACGCCCCTCCTGGCTGGTGAAAGCAGGTGACATGTGGCTGGGTCCAGGCAATGGTAAACACAACCTTGAGAGAGGGGGTGTTCCCAGCAGCCTTTAAGGAAGTGCTGGTGTGCCCCCTCCTCAAGAAACCATCGCTGGACCCTACTATACTGGACAATTTTCGCCCAGTCTCCCACCTCCCCTTTTTGGGGAAGGTGGTTGAGAAAGTGGTGGCTTTGCAACTCCAGAGGATTCTGGATGAAACGGATTATCTAGACCCCTTTCAGTCAGGTTTCAGGCCCGATTATGGGACAGAAACGGCATTGGTCGCACTTATGGATGACCTCTAGCAGGAGTGAGATGGAGGCAGTGCATCCATCCTTGCTCTTCTTGACCTCTCAGCGGCTTTCGATACCATCGACCATGGTATCCTTTTGGGACAGCTCAGGGAGTTCGGGGTGGGCAGTGTGGTTCTGCTCTGGTTCACCTCCTTCCTCCAGGGTCGGTCCTAGTCAGTGTTGATAGGGAGTGAGAGATCCAGCTCGCGGCCCCTCCTTTGTGGGGTGCTGCAGGGTTTGGTACTCTCTCCGCTCCTTTTTAACATCTACATGAAACCACTGGGCGAGATCATCCATCACTATGGGGTGAGGTATCATCAATATGCAGATGATACCCAATTATACATCTCCATCCTGGGTGAAGTAAGTGATGCTGTGGCCACCCTTTCCGAGTGCCTGGGGGCTGTGGGGGCCTGGATGGGGGACAACAGGTTGCGGCTGAACCGGGGAAGATGGAGTGGCTGTGGATTAATGGCTCCTCGATTTCTGGGAAATTGTCATCTTTAGTTCTGGATGGGGTTGCACTGCCCCAGACAGACCCAGTGCGTAACTTGGGGGTCCTCCTGGACTCACAGCTCCTGCTCAAAGAGCAGGTGGCAGTCGTGGCTAGGAGGGCCTTCGTGCAAGTTCATGTTGTGCGCCAGTTACGCCCCTTCCTGGAGCGAGAGGCCCTTCAAATGGTCACTCATGCCCTGGTTATCTCCCATATAGACTACTGCAATGTGCTCTACATGGGGCTACCCTTGAAGAGTATCCGGAAGCTACAGCTGGTGCAAAATGCAGCTGCGCAGGCAATCTTGGGTTTCCCAAGATCAGCACACGTCACTCCTTTGCTCCGCGAGCTGCATTGGTTGCCAATATGCTTCCAGGTCCAATTCAAGGTGTTGGTTATCACCTTTAAAGCCCTACATGGCGCGGGTCCAGTTTACTTAAGGGACCATCTCCTCCCCATCACATCAACCTGTCCCACCCAGTCATGCAGAGAGGGCATGCTACGGACCCCGTCTGCAAGAGAATTCCATCTGGCGGGGTCCAGGAGGCGGGCCTTCTCTGCAATAGCACCTGCCCTTTGGAATATCCTTCCCCCGGAAGTGAGATTGGCTCCCTCCCTCCTGGACTTTAGGAAACAGCTAAAGACCTGGTTCTGTAATTATGCCTGGGGTGGGAGGGAGAGTAGCCATTCTTGGGGATGGTTAGTTTCTTAGCAGGACCCAGCTCTGCCTGCAAATCATAAAGAACTTTCAGCCATCGTGGTTTTTATTATATTTATTGTATTATGTATTATAGTGTTTTATAGTTTTATATTTTTTATTTATGTTTTATTGTAAACCGCCCAGAGTCCCTTTTGGGAGATGGTTGGTGATAAATTTGGTTAATAAATAAATAAAATAAATAATAAATTTCACCTTTCTGGCTAACAGCAAAGCACAGAGAATGGTCAACCAAGCAGTGCTTGCTTGCCAGCCAGTAACTAAAGGTCTCATCCTGCCTCCTCAGGTCCATAGCTAAACACATATCCCTTTCCTCCCTTCACAGAAATAATAGGAAATAAATTGCTAATGTTTTCCTGTGCTTTTCTGCCTGCTGTGGTGGCAAACCTCTGTGGCCTTCATAATTCTTAGTGCTGGTGTGCTGGGAGTTCTGCTTCATGGTCTATCATACCAACCAACACTCTACTAAAATGGGCTGAGAAATGGTGGGAGGTGGGGTGACCTAAACTCCCCTACCATGTAAACACAGAGTGCCACTTCCATCACAAGGCAATGACACTTTGTGATTTCTGAACTGGCATTTGTGGCCTGGAAATGGCATTCCCCATCTATGTTACCAATGCCAGTGGCACAGGAATATATCAAAATTGCTTTGAATTGCAACCCTCTGGTTACAATACCATGTAATCAAAGTGGGACTCATCTGGCCCCTTTACTGGGACTGTGCCTCCATCTGGAAGCCCTCAAAGTGAGAATTTTTCAAGAAACACACTTAGTATCTTGTGGGGAGGGCTGCTATAGAAATTTGCAAAGTTACTCTGGCATAATCAAAGTACTGGGTGGTGAAAATGCACAGCATAAATACTGTTTAATAGACAAAGGCTGCAATCCTAAGCAACAAGTGCTGGCAGGTAAATTATAATAATAAGCACATCTGAAATTATCTCCAAATGTATTAATATAAAACAGTTTGCTTTCTCTTTATATCTACAAAAGAAGCTATTATGCATTTTGCTTCAGGGTAGGGAAGGAGACAAGTGACATCCGGATTTTATATTTTCAAAAATGGGAGATCAATGATTCATTGTCTGTTTGTTTTTAAGGATCAGAGTTCACTGAAATTCTTAGGGACAGCCAAAAACCATTATAGCACCACATGGAGCCTAATTTGAATGTCTGTTACCTCCTCCCACATTTCATTTCAAAATTTTAAGTACAAGCAGACTCCATGGCCCCCTCGTATGCTAGCTTCAGCCTTTCCCTTCTCCTTGGTTACATATACCTTATGAAGAATTCTGAAGAACTTGGGTATCTTAATGAAGATATGGCCCTAACATAGATCTTGGATTAAAATGAGGAATGGCCTTTTATAAACCATCACGTAATCAGAGCCACATCTGGAAATAGGGAAAGAGAGCTCCCAATAATTCAAATGTTATGGCTTCTAATGGTTATGCTCACTAGCACTCTCTGATTTTGAGATTAAGGGTTGAACTCAAAAAAAATATTAGACCACAATGCCATCATCTGAACTAAGTGAACACATACTGTATGTATGTACCATGAGAAATAAATATAAAAAATGAAGTAAATATTCTGTGCACATGAGATCCCCTGCAACATCCTCTTTCATTTCCTCTCCTTTAGACTCTATAAGGGATATGGAATGAAAGTAGTTTCTCCACAAGAGACTTCTTTCTAAAACCCAAAATTCATTGCCTAGAAAGAGAAAGGTTGGGAGGATAAATATATGAAGCAGATGTAACAGGGGAATCCAGGGCAAGAGAAGCTGAAGATCATTGTAAATTGCAGACTAAAAACAATACTGGACAATCCTGTGGTTGCAGCTTTTCATAGGAGACCTGATTCTTCAAATTTACTCAAATATCACTGCAGTTTCCTCCGGAACCTGCATATTTTATGTCAGTGTCAATGAGGCATTCTTCATTCACCAAGATTTGAGGCTTTAGACATTGTACTATAAAAGGGCTTGGAACAACAAGATGCTGGAAAAAGTTATCTCATTTCTAAACAAAATATCTTCATCATATTGTATGCAAAATACAGAAGTGGGGGAGGGAAAATACTGAGGTCAGAGCCATTTAATTAAATTCAAACCACTGTCTTATGACTATCAATGTACATCTGGCTTGTCTAGCTACTCAGGAATGTAACCACACTGGTGTGGGAATTTTTTTTCCTCTTCCAGATGAACCATGTGCAACCTAAACTTATATGAAAGCTGTTGCTGTAGGCCTGAATCTATCAGGAAAATACCAGTGAAACTCCTATTCACATGTTGTGATTCTTGCCTCTCCCTTTAACTCAGGCAAGTATATCTTTGGCTGTTTGATATTTGGTACTGGAATATACCTATGCTTTTAACTGCTCCCCATTATTGCTATGCAATAAAAAAACAGTACCAAGATTCACACACCTTACTTAGCCATAGTTTGCTTACCCATGGTTTGTTTGAGTAAACCACTTTTGGTTGGATTCAGACCATAGGCCATGGTGTACAAAGCACAGTTTGGCTCTGAGAAGACAGTAAGTCAAAATCCAATATACCAGTGTGGTGCAGTAGTTATACTGCTGGACTTGGATTTAGGAGACTCAAATTCAAGTCCACCCTTAGCCATAGAAACCAGTGGGTGACTTTGGGACAGTCACTTTTTCCTGTATACTGTCCTAGAGAAAAGGTAAGATATAAATCTAAGGCTACCAGATCTAAGACTAACAGATCTGAACTGCAAAAGTTCAGCTGATCACAAGATGGCAGGGAAGATCTTGGGTTTTATGCTTCTCTTTGCTACCATCTCATGGTCACCTGGAATTTTGCAGTCCCCATCTGGTATCTCTAATAAATTTAACAAAGAAACAAATCTTAGTGCAATGTGTAAACCCAGTCAGTTATGATGAACCAAGTAATAAGACTTCCATATAACTACAACTATGTTGTTGCCATCAGCTGACTATACCCTGATGTCATACTATTAGCAATGCTAGCTGAGATTGATGGGAGATGTAGTCCAAAACATCTAGAGGGTAACAGATTGCTTACCTGGTGGATATATACATCCTTTCCCTGATCATTAGATAAAGAACAAAAGTGGAAGAATATCTGAGTACAGAAGCCAACTGCAGCAAAGGACAGTTATCTCCATCATATCCAAGGACAGCAAGCTAGTTTAAGTGATGCAGGGTAGGCCATGTGGTACGAACACTTTGCCCTCCCAGGACAAGAATCTCTTGGTTTGGGTATGACTCCACTTCCGACAGCCTAGCATCTGCTATCTGAGACTCCACAGGTAGAATCGCCCAGAAAAGATCAACGTTGTGATTAGAGTATTCATTAAATATAAATATTTGTAAGTAAAGGCAGAGGGGAGTATAAATGGGGAAGTGGGAAATATTTCAAAGGAGTTTTCTTGGAGTTACCCTTGGGCAATATTGATCAAAAAGCTTGGGCACAAAACAAAGGCTTTCATCTGGCACTGAAAAGGAAGTACATCTTCCTTAGGTAAGAATTTCAAAGTCTAACCACCACCACCACCACCACCAAAAAGTTTCCATCTCTGGCTATCACTTGCCTTCTATCATAACACTTATAGCAAGGCAAGAACAAGAGGTATTTTCAGACACCTTTCTCTAATCTTTGGCTTTGCAGCTGGGGATGGTGGGAGTTTTAGTCAAAAACTAGGTTGGACTAGGTTGCTCTAAGACTCCAACAAAACAAATTTGGACCAGTGTATAGCTTTTAGAAGGCAAGAGATGTCAACTTAAGGCTGGACTCATACTGAGCCACAAACTATCCAACCATGGTTGCCTAGGAGATTGTGTCATGCAAAAAGTGGGCCTCCATCAAAGCAAGATGTTAGAACTCTAAAGCAAGGGTGGACAACTTTCTTATGGCCAGGGGAAATACATTTGTGGCCTATGAGGGCTAAGAGGTATGGCTAGGGATGTCATGACATCAAAGGCCCAAAAATGTTGGACTTTGTCAGGGAAGGGGAGAATGGGAGAATATGAGGAAGAAAATAGGTGGCTTAAGCCTGGTAGAGTATTAACTACCAAAAACAAAACAATGGAGAAGGTCAATTAAAGTGTATCTTAAGCTTTTTCAAATCTTTCCAATCCCTTTCTTCTGACCAAAACCAGAAATAGGGCCACACCTATTCTAGGATGCTCTGGGCTCTACAAAATTGAAATTGGGAGGACAGGTTGTTCACCCTTACTATACATTTTGAAAATAGAACATTAGGAGAATCTGATTTCTCCATTACATAATTCTGTGGAGTAAACATACCTCAGATGTGCAAATTATCAACAACAAACATTCACAGTCTATAAAATGGAGTATAGTATAGTGCTCAAGGCAGGAAGGAAGAGGAAGAGTTGAGATGAAGGGAAAACTCCTTGGCAGAAGGACTAAAATTTGCAGCTGGTATGCCAGGAGCATCAGCCTGACTGGTGCAGACTGCTATAAGTATATTTTACTGGGTAACACTTGGAAGAAGGAGTCTGTCAGTGAAGTTTTAAATTATCCCTTCTCCTGGTTTGTAACAATTACTAAGTAGGATAAATAGCTGCAAATAAAGAACAACTAACCCATTGGAACTCCCTGCCTCAAGTTATTATGGAGGCAAGGAGCTTAAGCGATTGAAAGAAGGCAATGAGTGAGATTAGTACCTTCATATTAGTTAGAATGAAAATTACAAAGTTCTCACCCTTCTGGCTATTCAGCATTAGGGAGACTTGCTCTCCTTCTCATGGAAGTAAGATTCTTGTGCACAATTATGAGTTTGATTGAAGTGTACACTTCCCTGGCAGCAGACAGTACTGCAGACGAATGTCAGGGGCAAGTTGCAAGGCTGAATGGCTGTTTAGCCTTTTCAGTGTTCCTAAGAGAATGATTCAATATGCACCCCTTTTCCAAAAAGAGCTTAGAACCAATAACTTGTCAAGTGTGAATTTGATAATATTCTTTATGGTCCACTTCTTCTAAGTAGACCCACTTGCACATAAATCAGTTACCTTTGCACTGAGATACTTTAAGAAAAGCTTATATTGGGACAATATTTCAAATCTGCTGGTTTATTCCTGAACACACTGACCTTGTAACGGATTTTCTTTTTTACCGCAGCTCCTGGTGACATTAGCCAAAAGTGCTTGGTGCACTTTTGGAGAGAAATTCTTGTACGTTTCTAAGCCCCGTGAGTAAATATGCTTATATGGAAGTGTTCCCGTTTGTTTCCTTGTTTACTAAACGTTAGAAAATCTGTGAGATTCTGATGTTGGTAGTGGATGAGTGGGTAGAGTGTGAGGGTAATTTTACCTCAGTAAGAACCTTTCTATGAGTTTACAGTATTTCCACCCTACTACCCCTTCTTTTCTTCATTGTTGGAAGAACTTTTCATTTCATTTGTTGTTGCTGCGTTGTTCCTTTTTCAATATTTTTGAATTTCAGAACAGAAATACTACTCCCCCCTCAAAAGCCCCTGACATTTTGTATTCTAGCTAACAGCTGGAATTTTATGGGTGGGTGGGTGATTCCCTCCATCTTTTTGCTGATTTAGTTGCTGTTCTATAGTTCTCATCTCCAACAAGTATACTGGTCATTATTGTAGACAATGCTCTATTATTCTGCAGGCATTCTTCTGTAGTGTATCTTTGTGCTATTTTTCAGCCAGTGTTGCTTGCATTATGGAAATCAGTCTGGGATGGGGAGAAAGAAGGCACTAAATAAAGGCAACTTTTCTCTTTTCTACCTTTTTTCTACTTTGTAATGAAGCCAGTAGCCATTGGTACCTGATAGATGATGTTGGTGATACGGAAAGCAGGAGGTCGCCTCAGCTTTCTACAGCATTGACTAGAATAGGGGAAATTGGATTAGGAATCAAACCAGCAGGGATTTGAACCCAAGAAGATGCCATCAGGAGCCAATTTGGATATTTTTACTGCATCAGATGAAGAGACAGCACATTCTCTTGGTTTAATTGAAAGCCGGTGCTATGGGTTTGGCTTAATCCGCCCTCCTCCTCCATTAGATAACGTCTCGCTGAAACCACACTCTGCAAGCTCACAACATTCCAATCTGCTGATCCCAAGGGCTGCCTGCTGGGGCTCTCTGCTGTGTGAGCAATGCATGTGCTGATGGGGCAGAACAACACCTCGGCCCTTTTCTTGTTGCTTTCCAGTTCTGGGTAACAAACTGGCAAGAGATACCCCAGCTGAAGAAATCTGGCCCACCCAGTGCATGACCTCTGCTGGGAAAGTAGGTGACTGCAAGGAAGCAGGAAGGAAGAAGCCAGGAATGGTGGCTGGTGGCTCTTTAAGAGTTAACAGGAAGGAATGGTAAAAACAGGATGGAGATGATCCCAAATGTTCAAGAAGTCTATAGTGGGCAGTGGAAAGATGTGCCGACCTAGCACAAAGCACTTGAAAACATATATTGCTAAAATGAGGCAGGCATGAATGGAAAATGCAAAAGGCATTGTTGCACTGCTCTGTAGATACAATGACATTGCTCCCTGTACATCTCCCAGACCTTGTCTGTGATGGTGCCAGTCCCAGTTATGCCTCTGTGTCTCTTGTTTTTTCACCTTATTTTTCTGGTGGACAAATAGAAGTGGCAGGAAGTTCTGGCCTTCCTTTGCAGCAGCTGGGTGAACTGTAAACATGGTGCTGGATGACTGATTGGGACATCCCGAGTCATACACTGCTGATGCTCAGACTTAAGTAAGTAACTGGGGGAGGTGGGGTCTCGGCCATGTCACACAAGCATAGCCAGTGACTGGCTGGATGTAATGGAGGAAATGCCATTGCTCTTCCTCTTTGCTTTCTACCTATAGTTAGGATAAAGGAAAACAGGAGATCAGACAGACACTCTCATGAGATCTCACTGTATGGAACTGAATTCTGTGCAACTTTTCCCCTTCATTTTTTTGAGATGGAAAAACAGCAGCTGGAAATCACAATTAAAAGCATTTAGAGGCTTCTGAAAGGACATTTAACACTTTCTCTGCTAGCTGTTTTTTCTCCTTTCAAAATAACCCAAGTCATAGTTGGATTTTCCTATGCAGGGAAAAGTTCACAAGCCGTTATCTGTTTTCATTTTCAGGAGAAGTAAGCATAAACGTTGTCCTTGCATAACATGCCTAACATAGTTATACTTCCGTATTGTTGGTTTTGGCATCACATAATCATGCTAACTAGGGCAAGAGCTGCTATTTTGGGGGATTCAGAACCCTTCCTCCCAACTTTCTCTAGCCCTGCCTGGTATCCCGTGACCCCCTGCAACAAGCAAATACTGAGAAGCCTTCATTACATCTATGGCCCCTTTCCCAGAGGCCAGGCAGGCAGGCACCAGTGGGCATAGGTTGAATATGTTAGCTAATCAGTGGTGGGGATGTGTCCTGTGCCTGTCAGGTTTCAGCAGGGAGTTTTGTTTAGCAATCTAGCCCTAGAACTCTGCTCTGCAGGTACTCTTTTCCTGCTTTAACACCTACATGATGCCACCAGGTGAGGTCATTCATTGGCACAAGGTACAGTATCAGTATACTGAAGATACTCAGTTTTATATCTCTGCCCTGGCTGATCAGGTGATGCTGTCAAGGTACTGTCCTAGTGTCTGGAGGATGGGGAGACCCAGATCCAGATGGGGAAGAACAGGCTTCAGCTCATCCCTAGCGAGACCAAGTGACTGTGAAATGGCTCTGTCCTCCTTCCCTGCTCCTGAAACTGGAGATTTTCCATCTTGGCTCTAGGAGAAGCTGCACAACCTTGTTCAGATCCAGTGCACAATTTTGTGGGTTCTCCTAGACTCCCAGCACCTGCTTGAGGAACAAGTGGCAGCTGTGGCCCGGAGGGTCTTTGCACAACTTTGTCTTGTGTACCAATAGTGCCTATTCCTGGATTGGAGGACCCTGCTTGTGGTCACTCATACCTCAGTCACTTCCCAGTTGGAGTACTGCAACACACTGTTCATGGAGCTGCCCTTGATTATCTCCTGGAAGTTACCCTACATGGCATAGGACCAGGTTACATGCGGGACCATCTTTCTCTGATTGTTTCTGCCCATCCCACATGCTCTAATTATACAGGTAGTCCTTGCTTAGCATCCACAATTGGGACCGGCAACTCTGTTGCTAAGCAATGTGGTCACTAAGTGAAACATCACATGACCACAACAGTAGTTAAGTGAGACATCACATGACTGCGACTTGTGATTTTACTGCCTACTTCTCCATTGACTCTACTAGTCAGAAGCTGGTTGTGAAGCCTGTAAATGGCAATCATGTGACCTCGGGATGCTACGATGGTCATAAGCATCCACTGGTTGCGAAGTGCCCAAATGTCAATCATGTGACTGCAGGGACATTGTGACAGTTGTAAATGCAAGGACTGGTTGTAAAGTTACTTTTTCAGCATCATCATAACTTCGAATGGTCACTAAACAGGGCAGCCGTTAAGTGAGGTCTACCTGTACAGGCACACTTCAGATCCTTTCCTTGAAGCAATCTCACTTGATGAGATTTATTTCTAATATTTATAAGGCTGCCCAACTCAACTACTGTGACTCTGGGCAGCGTACAGCATAAAAACAAACAATAAATGAAAGAAGAAAAACCACATAACAATAAACAGTACAATATATAAATACCAAATATAAAATATAAAATGATAACCAAAAGCATAACAAAATCCCAAGGGGACTCCCACTCAGCTGGACCCTAATGTCTGGGGGATGTAGGAGGTGTGCCTTTTGTGTTGCAACACCTGTCCTCTGGAATGATCTCCCCCCACCCTGACAATCCCCACCCCTGATGGCTTTTAGAAAGGCATTAAAAACTTGGTTCTTCCCCTGGGTGTTGGGGCCAGGATAATAGGAGCTCCTGCTTGCAAGGTGCAATGCATACTGATGGTTCCCAATCATCTATTCATTACTGTAATTTAATTGTATTTGAATTTTGCTTTATATTGATGTATGCTATCCAGAGTTGCATTGTGTGAGTTGTAAGCCATATAAATTTATTAAATAAATCAAATTTGCTGCAGTTTCACAACTCTACCTCTTCTCCTTAGAAAATGAACTGAGCAGGCCTTAGATACTTTCCCTAGTTGACTGGCTTTCTGTGTTCATGCCAAGGTTCCACAGGGACATTCAACAATATCAAAAGCCCCACCCCTTTTTAGGTGTGTGGGATGCGTGTGATGGATGTTAAAAAGGGGTAGAATATTGGTTGCCCAGTTGTAGCCACTATTTCAACTGCCTCTACAAATGCCCCTACTTCACACAACAGACTGTACCTGGTGGATGGTGGTTTGATTAACAGTTGGCTCAGGATACTTTAGGATCTGAGTGATTCCTCTCGACTGCACTTTCTGGCTTTCCACAGCCTTCTGGTCCTAAAAATGGTCCAAGAAACACAGCCTCTCTGTCCATATACCACTCTTTTTCTGACTGTGGCAACAATCTGACAGTCAGTTTGTATAAATGAGTATTTGCACAGTACTTAGATCTAGCACTTGTATCAGCTGAGCCTTTGCGAAGAAGACAGAATGTCACTTCACTTTGCAAATATGAATTATGTAGGCAAAAAATAAAAGACAAATCCATATATGAAATGGCTTATTGGTTCTAAAAACTATGGGTAGTGAAAGCCAGGCAATAGAGAATGGTGTAAAAGGAAAGGAGCATGAGAATATAACGTGTCAAAGAGCCAGTGTCATGGTATCCTGGTTAAAATGTTGGCCTGACAGACTCAGGTTCAACTTCCCACCCAACCAAGAAATTATTTCCAGACCAGTCATTGCCTGTGCTTGCAGAACGGGCTTGCCCATGGTTAACTGAATTATGGTTTATCAATCACCACAATTTTCTATGTTTGCATGATTCATTGGTGCTGTCAACATCAGTGGTGAATTAGTCACATGGGTTGGGCTATGAAGAAAACATGCACTATGAATTCTAGTCCTGAAGTCCTGAAGGAGTAGTAGGATATAATGCAGCACATGAATAAACAAACAACCGGTGTATCAATGTCTAAGTTGGTATTTCTGCACTTACAAATATAGGAAATCTAGATCTGGTAGGGCAGACTGGAAATGTCACATGTAAACAAACTTGAACTGTGTAAAGACCAACAAATGGAGCCAACATGGCAAAAGTTGTACTGGGAAGGCTGCCTTTGCCTAGCCCTGTTACATTTCTTTTCCCACAATCATCCTCCTTAATTGCTGTTATTCAAGTCTATATCCTGCAATCCTGCAGGAAGGAGTGTATTCCTGGTTCCCCAAGAAGTATTTGGCTTGCTTGTTTCTTTGTGTTGAAGTTTTTAATCCCACTGGTCTAGGGTAGGAGTGAGACTTCTCCTACTATTCTCACCCCTTATTGATTCAGCTGGAGCTTTGAGCAGAGGCTATACCCATGAACAAATGTATACACTGTGATTGGCAATCTTCCCTTTTGCTTATTTCCAATCTGGGATAGGCAGGCTACATCATGCTTTTCCAAACTGGTGCCCTCTAGATGTATTGGATCCAAAGTTCAGCATGCTGGTTGGGGATAAGAATGATAATCTAACACACCTGGAAGTGATCAGGTTGGGAGAGGCTGGTGTATAGATATGCAACATTTATAACAGTGACAAGGAATTATTTTTGTCCAGTGGCTTGCACTTTTTAAATTATTATTATTATTGGCAGCCAAGGACTGCTGTAGGTGTGACAGCAATATAATGATGTCAATTATGGGGCAGGTCTAGAATGTTTAACCATTGTTCTCCATGGAAGATAGTGAGATTTGTTTTTAATAGAAGTATGCTAATCCTATTGGAGGCTTAATATTCCTATTTCCGTTATGTTACTTTATTTTGTATAATAAAAAAACAGCGTAAAAGAGGGAAATGATCTGGGTAAAATATAGTACTAAATTTCAGAAATTATTACAATTACAAATGTATACTTATGTAGTTTTTTAAAAAAAATCTGTTTAATCATGTCCAATTCTCAGAGACTGCCTGGACAAGTCCCTGAAGTTTTCTTGGCGAGGTTTTTCGGAAGTGGTTTGCCATTGCCTTCCTCCTAGGGCTGAGAGAAAGTGACTGGCCCAAGGCCACCCAGCTGGCTTTGTGCCTAAGGCAGGACTAGAACTCTCAGTCTCCCAGTTTCTAGCATGATGCCTTAACTATTATACCAAACTGGCTCTCTAGTTATATAGTAATAATACTCAAAACATAATTTCTAGAATTTAAATAGAAATCCATCAAATGTTATCTTGACGGGGAACACTGTGATTAGGTAATCCAAACTGGGTAGTCCTTCAAGTGGTTGATAGCTTCAAAGAGGTGTAGACTGAGAAGACAATCTCAGAAGACAATGGCAAATAACTTCTGTACAATTACCAAGAAGCTGCATGTCCATGAAGTCCCTGGGAATCCTGTTCAACTCAAAGAAGACTTCACCTTTTATCTCAAATAGGAGATCACACTCTCAATTCATAAACACTTTACATGGTCATGGTCTTCCCCATTCTGATGAAATAAACTGGATTTCTATTTAAATTAAATTATAGTAATTATTTTAACATATCAGTTCAGCTTGATCTGCATTTGCAAATGTTATGCAAGTGCCTATATCCTCTTTCCTCCCTGCTCCTGGTGAAGCACAAGGGGCCAACTTTGCATCACATGCTGCTTTCTTGATATCCCCAAGACTTATTCTTAGCTCCCTCACCTCTTCCTGAGGAAAATGAGCATGAATAGCAAAATGAATCTATCTCTCTTCAAGAGTCTTCAACTTGCCTTCATTTTTTCCATGCATGCCCATCAGGGTTGGGCTTTCCCTATGGCTGCCTCACTTATTTCCATTTCAAATCCAACACTGTCTCCTCCTCTCACACGAGAGATGGACAGTGGAGCTCTATATGATGCCATTACCACCATTTCTCCCCAAAGGCAGGGCATTCTCTGCTTTATCAGGTCATTGCAGATTCATACAAAACATTTGAAAGGGTAAAGAGGTTTATTCTCCAGTGGAGTCCTATCAGACTTCTGAGCCCTGGATGCAGCTTTGTTTCAGCTCATGTTCCAATTAAAGATGGAAATGACATTCAAGTGAACAATTGCTAATTCTCAGAAGATTATCTGAGCCTGGCAGCTGCCCCAGTGCCTCTGCCTTGCTTCAGAGCATGGTGTGCAAGGCAGGCCTCTTGCTTTCTCTGACAGGCAAATCTTTGGCATGGAAAATCATGTGTGGTTTCTCTTTTTTTTTGGTCACATTGCTCCTCCAGAGAAGAGAGACACAAGGAAGAATTATAGGCCCTTGGTTGTTGGAAGCCCATTGAATATGACATGATATTTGGCTACAAAATTGACAGCTCTATAGTCCCCCCACTTGGTACCCTGAGGGTCTAGAAACATGCATTTTTAAAAAGGCCAAGGTAAAGCATTTCAGCAAAGCCAGCATACTCCCTAGTTTCAAAACTACAGTGACCTTTGTCTTAGCACTGATTATAACAAGGATAAAAAGGCATGATGAATCAGAATATGCCAGTTTGGTGTAGTGGTTAAGGTACCAGGCTAGAAACCAGGAGACTGTGAGTTCTAGTCCTGACTTAGGCATGAAGCCAGCTGGGTGACTTTGGGCCAGTCACTCTCTCTCAGCCCTAGGAAGCAGGATATGGTAAACCACTTTTGAAAATGTTGCCAAGAAAACTGTGAGGACTTGTTCAGGCAGTTGCCAGGAATCAACACCTACTCAAAGCATACCCCTCCTCCCCCTGGAAAAAAAAAGATTGATTAGGACCAACCAGGGAAGCACTGATCCTATGAAGTACCCGAGGATATGAACGTGAAGAAGATCAAAACAGATCCAGTCCAAGCATGTACCCTGCCTTTTCATAGGACATCTACAGCTGTGTACTTTATTTCAGAGGTCTGGCCAACACATCTGGATGCACCAGCTCAGGAAAGGATGCATCTTTCTTTCAAATAATGGAAATCTGCCTCAGCAGAAACAGAGAAGAAAGGAAGAAACAGGCACATACCCTGGCCTATTTGTCCTCCATGCAATGAACTGAGTAGGTATCAGGAGGTTCAAGAAAGTCAAGATGGCAGCTGTGACCATACAGCTGGAAGGGGACGGGGCTTCCATCACATGGTCATGGTTGCCATCTTGACTTTTTTAACTCCCCTGTGGATGCCTCTGTTGCACAGAATTTCAACCTAATGACCCAGAGTTTGGCTGCACTTTGTCCGTCATCTGGAGTTATCTGCTTTGCTCACTTTATATTAATCAAATGAAATGTTGAAGATCTCAGAAGTCGCAGCATTTCTCCAAAGGCAGACCCTTGTTGTTTTCTTTCCCCAAACTCAGTGCTTTAGCCTACAAGGGTTTCTTGTGGTGTTAAAAGAGACAATTACCTTTTCCTCACAGACTGTTCTTCCTCACCACCATGATTTCTCTTCCCAGGATCTTTTTATCATGGGTGGAGTCCAGAAAAGCTTCAGCAAAAGACATGGAGATATTATAAGTCCTCTGACCTGCTCGCATCATTGCCTTTTTCTCCTCCATTGAGGGACATTTCTGTCATTTTGAGAAACAACAGGTTTATGTATTGCTGGGTTGCACAACTCATTAAAATACTTGATTGTGTAATGGCTTAGTGTCTCCTGTGAAACCAGGGAATACTGATTTGTTCAGCAAACCATGGTTAAGCCCACCATGGCTCTGCAAGTTGCATAAACACAGCTGCCTGTGCTCTGTTACCATTTCCTGGAGAAGGAGGTGGCTCGCTCCTCTCCCAGCCCTAATACAGGTAAGCTGCCAGTCCCGATTAATACTCTATTTCCAGGAGTATTTATTTTCTCACATCACTTCCTTTGCCTTTCCCAACCTAGTGCCTTCCAGAGGTGGTCAGAGGATTATGCTGCATGGGAGTGATGGGAGTTGTAGTCCAACATGTCTGGTGGGCTCTTGGTTGGGGAAGAGTAATGTATATCTTTAAAATAATATAAATGTGATTGCAATCAATATTTGTACTTTCTGCTCCTCTTTCATTGTCAGAGTCTTTTACCCTTTAAAAATCCATTACCCTTTGAGTAAAAAGGTGCCCCTGATACTCTGGTAGCAGCTTTCAAAAGCTCTTTGAAATATATTGCTTATAAAAAATGCAAATGGCAATGACCACCTGAAAGGAAGATTCTTCCATTTTCTATGATGTGAAGAAATTAGGATGATATCTGTTCTGAGATGAATTCTAAGGTCATGCCCGTGCTGATTTTAATTTGGCAGTTATAGTTAATATTTTTATTACAGTAAGGATTTTTTCTGATAAACCCTGGCTGAAGTAAAAATTTAGCTGACTATAAAAATGCAAGATTTGGTTAAATATTAATAGATTAAGGCCATGTTCACCCAATAAGCATAGCCACAGTCAATTTAACCATGGTTTCCTGAATATACCACAATTGGGTAGGTAGAACTACAACACACTAAGTTATAACCTTGATTTACATACCACACGGACTTGGTCAGACAAGTTGCAAAATGACATTTGTTCTAGGAATGTTGTGCTGAGCCCTGAATGTCCTAGCCCTGAGGTTCCCAACATGACACTCATTTCTGATTTATTTTCATGAGGGAAAATATAGGAGCAAGAATACTAGGTTTTTAAAGGGATTTTTTTTCTGGCTAGGGAAAATTAGACCTAGGAATAGATAGGTGCTCCCTTTTTCACCAAGTGATAGCAATATCTGTGGTGAAATTTCCCTTTTTTATTTATGGGCCTTTCCAGATTTTGCATCTAACTATGGTACAAACATGCCCTTAAGCCAACAGCACCCTATAATGGGCAGAATCTGTTTCTGCTTGTCCCCCTCCCTTATGTCGAAGGCAATATCAGGTGAGCAATCGATGGAACTGGAGAGGGGTTTATTGGCATTTTCAGGCTGATATGGAATAACCTCTCTAAAAAGTTGGACATGGCTTGAAATGATGAAACACTGAAATGCGTGTGAATGTAAAGTAGCACTACAAAACAGTGTAATATTGAAATGATGGGAGCAGCCCAGTCCCCATCCCTGTTTTCCAACAAGCACATTAATGAAGGGATCTGGAAGTCAGTATTTGCTGCCTATGTAAGGAAAGAAAAAGAGATGAGAAATGCTAAGTAAATGTGCTCAACTTAATTTGTGACTCCAATCTGTTTTTGTTTTTTAATTTAACTCAGTGGCTGCCATTTTTAATTATCTTGTGGTTGATCCAATGATGGCCTGTTAGGTCAATGAGCCTTCTTTGCCCCATGTTTTCCCATCCCCTCTAGATGATCATCACTCCATTCTACCTTATGTCTCTCAGTGGGCACTCCTTTAGTATTGGAAGCATGATCCACTTACCCACAGTTCCACCAAATTTCCCTTTCCTCCCCCCTGCCCTGCAAACTCTTTAAGTTGCAATGCAGGCATGTCACAATGAAACCACAATGTTTCAGTAAATGCTACCGTACTTGTGGAAGCTGAAGCGTCCATTCTTCCTTGCTACCGTAGAATGTATGGATCAAAGAACAATTTGTTCTCCTTTGCTTTGATTATTGTAGCACCCAAGCAATAATAGTATAATAAGGGGGGGGGGAGAAACGAGGTCTATGTTAAAGTCAAAGGTAAGAATGTGGGAAGGAGGCATGGAGGCATCCATGCGTTCAAACATCTGGGAAAGCAAGGGAAAGGCACGGGGGACTAGAAGAAGGGAACAATCCTTAAAAGAAAAAGAGAGGACCACAAGAAACTAGTCCACAGGAGCCAGCCAGTAAGGCTTGCCTTCCCTGCATGGATGGGAAAGGCAAGAAGCAGGGGAATGACCAGGCAAGTCCTGCAGTGGTCATACTCCAGACTGAGCAATACATCCCTGTGTAGCCCTGTGGCAGGTGGGTGGGTGGGAGCAGCAAAGTCAGAGGAATCAACCTATTAGTTTGCTTATCATGCACTGCCTAAGGAGCACAGCACCATTGGGCATTGAGTCAGAGGAAAGGCAATAGAATCAAGACTTGATCAGCAATGGCAGCAGCAAAATGTTGGCAAGCTGATATAGTTTTCTCTGACTTAAGAATAGGTGGGTATCACTTTAACCCTTAGTGGGGAAAGGCTCTGCAAGAGTAAGTTGGCAGTACAGAAAGAATTTACACCCTCTCTCTCCCCTTTCTCCCACTCCAGATCATGTAACTTTTATCTTAAAGGAAGCATATTTCTTCTCTTTGGAAATATTGTATTTTTCCTATATGCAAATAGATCAATCAATTAATTGACTAAAATTCATATGATGAATGGGTTGCAATACTCAGGCAGCAATCAATGAGATATGAACCACTGACTCCACCTCTTTTGCTGATCTATTTTATCAACTATTTCATGACCTCATCTCCAGTTATCTCCCCCACCCCATTTTCCTATCTCACTTTTTCTAAGATGTTGATTTATACATGGATGCAATAACAAAAATTCAGCATTATTTAGAAGTCATGGGTTGGAAAAAAATTGAGCATAGGTCCCAGAAGTAGGAACTGGATGGCCATTTACACATATCTGAAAAAGAAGACAAAACCCAATATAGCCTTGCCTCACCTCTCCTCCTGACTTCTAACCTTCAGTTGCTCTAGTAGGCCCAGTGAAGAAATTGCTAGTTAGCGTTTGTGAATGTCTAATGGCACCTAATAGGTCTGCGAGTGATACAAAACTCTGGACTTAATCAGGCCTTGATTTGACCAGCAGGGTTTTTCTATTCCTATCTGTGTAATAAAGCTTTGCCCAATTGGTATCATTGCCCATCTGTTGCAGCCCTTGCCTTTTTCCCAAGCCCAGTCTTTAGTACCAGGTGTGGCTACTAAACGAATGGTCATCTATCACCATCACACATAAAAAGGAGTGGGGCTTTGATCATGCAGTCACAGGCACCGTCTTGACTTTTCTGACCCCCCATGAATGCCCCTGGTATTCAGTCACTGCTGTAGACTGGTTAATGTCCAGTCTGTTATTTTTACTACTTACAATGAGTTGTGTTTGTTCCTTTTAACTGGGCAGAGTGCTTGATAAATTCAGATTTAGATGTTTTAGACAAAGCTAAAGCCCGTGTGATTTTCAGAACAAAGATTTCCAAATCCCACTGCCATGATATAATTATTTTTAATTCTTCTTGCCACCCCATGCTTGTAACAGAACCAGAATATTCTTTTAATTACAAGGTACCTATTGACCATACAAGTGTTTTGTAATCAGAAGCTGTTATCTAGTTACTATCTGCCCAATTCACTAGAGATTGCTGTGGCAGACAAGTAATTGATCTTTGATTCTCTCCCTCTCCCCCTTCTAATTTCCTGATAGTTATATGGCAACTCTGAAGATAATTGCAACCACATCTCTGGGAGTATGCAGTTTCTATGCCCTGCACTGATACTGTTTTCTTTTCTTTTTAAACCTAGTAGTTATTCACTTGGCAGCAGCTTGTAATTATAGAGTCAGAAATAACTACCTAGATCAAAGGCACTTTAAGGGTAAGCAAAGAAACAAAATTCTCTGCAGACCAGTGACATATTATGGCCCAGACTACATTTTCAAGGTATGTTCAACCCCCACCCAAATAAAACAACTATCTCCATTTCCCGAAGAATACAAATAGTAAAGGGAAAAGTTTTTTTAAGCCCCTCTCTTCCTCCTGCCAATGCTGATCAAATTCTTTAGGAATTTCAGCTTTGCCTTTCACATCTAGCAATTACGTTCAAGTTTCAGGATGTTTAAGGTATTAACATGAGGCTAGATGCACAGAGCTCACACCTAAATGCTCCCAATAACTTGTCTCAAAATTCATTTGCTACTCTTTGGCTAGAATCTTACCAATAATCAAGGAATAATGAATATTTTCAAACATTTTTTGGAGTAATTTATGAGAACAATTTATTCTAGTTTTTTTTAAAGAGAGCTATAACAGAATGTTGCTGTAACTATTTTACACTGCCAAAATTATTGCCCTCAACTAAAGGAGCAATCTTTGATATCTGGAGGATGGTATCTAGCTTGATCCACACTGGAAGATTTTGAGTCCCTCTTTTCCACCATGCAAATGGTCTATAGTGGCCTTTTCGAAACTGTTATTCTCCAGATGTATTGGACAACAACTCTTATAATTCACATTTGATGGAAGCCGGACTAGTGTAAATGTGGTAATTAAATTATCTGGTCCTCAGCAAAAGATATATCCCAAGATGCCACTATATATCTCTAGCCCAGTTTGAGCATTCTTCGATAACCTGGCCAGGTGGATTTAGCAATTCATTCAAACCTATCTCCTGCCCTTAACAAGTTTAGCAAACTTGAAGACTAGTTGTTTTAAACAGGGGACTCACTTTCTCAGCATTTGAAGATCATTTTTATAAGGTGGGGAAAAAACTAATATTTGAAAAATAAGGAACAAAGAATACAAACTTGAACAATATTACACTAGAGTAGGCTGTATTCCAGTACATAAAAGGGAGATGCAATATTCAGGAATAAATGCTAATTTTGGCAGTGATTCTTCTGCTCTAAATACTTCACTTTTGTCACATTTGCTTTTTCTTTTTAAACGTATATTCCTTATTTTTCAAATTCAAAGAAATGGAGTGCTGTAGAATAGGGTCAGGTGTCAGGAAAAAGTTCCAAGATACAGTCTCTGGATTTTCCCATTGTTCCTTGTATGCTTTCAAAGCCTATTCTACTAGAAATAATTGCAGAGAAGTGATCATCCTCTAAACAATCTTCCCCAATCTATTGCTTGCCTATTGTTGATAACCTCAATAATCCCAGCCAGCATGGCTCTCAGGAGTTGTTGCCTTACACATCCTGAGAGTATCATTTCATAGGAAGGCATACCTGTAAGTAGAAGCAGATGGAGAGTATGCAACTGAGAATGGGGAACAATCCATTCCTCTTTCGGAAGACTACAGAACACAAATGGTGCTGGATAAAACAAAGTAAGCCTGAGCAAAGATGGACCTGGAAAGGTAACATATGCACTTGTGGACCATTCACACGAGCAAGAAGTCAGGTTGCTGCTTGCCTCTGCTCATGTAACACTTTGGCATTCAGTTTGCAGATAAAAGGCAACTAGCCCCCTCCTCTTCACTGTAGCTCTTGGCAATTTCTGCCATGTTGCAACCACAGCAGGGACTCACCATCAGCTTAAAGAGATGACTGATGACTTGGGCAAGGAAGAGAAGGCTGGAGGCAACAGCTACTTCAGGGATTATTAATGAGCAGCGAATGATGGGAAATGCAGGGATCAATTGAAACAAAAGAGTTCAATAATAAAAAGAAACATTTGCAGTGTAATGAGAGTCCATTTTTCCATCCCAACTATCGGAAATACATCCTGTTAAACATCCATCCATTATCTTGCATTGCAAATGCATTAAAGGAATGAAGAATTATCCATCAAATATACTTAGACTGAATGCCCTCCCTCCTGTAGCCTCTCTTTTGCAGACCTGCTTCAGAAAAAGCAGCTTAATCCACTACGTTTTGTGCTAGAAGGGCTATGTGACAACATCTGTATTAGTACCATCAGACTACTCTCCATATAGGCATCCTACATGGAGGAGTTAAGTTCTGAATGACATTAAGCATACTGTGAATTATAGAACAAACACAGTTTCCTACCTCCAGTCTCCCCTTTGCTGAGCAAATCTGGTTTATGGACTTTCTTCTCCCCAAAGAATCCAGCAAACTAATTATAGATCCATGAGGGAGGTACAAGAGTTCTATCAAATAATTCTTGGCAAGGGATCAGTTCAGCCCTCTAGTAAGAACGATCTGTCCCTTCCCTGCAGCTTGCTGCTTGAGAGGAAGAGGAGGGCATCAAAAAGAAAACGGGTAACTATACCAACTGCTTCCTTAGCCCACCCTGCCACACAGTCCTAAAGTATTATCCTAGAGGAATGTGGGCTGAAACAACAATAACAAAAGTTGTCTAGCTTATTCTTTGGAATTCTACCTTTTTATTATTATTTTATTGTTATTTATCCAGATCTCTTGAGTGTTTCTCCCCAAGCCAGCACAATGGCCCATATGAAGTTAGGAATAGGGGAGATGGAGAGTAATATAAGAAGCTCCAGGGCACAGAAAGAGACACTGAATCTACAACCCAAAGCAAATGGGCAACAGAATAATATTTGATGTTTACTATGAAATAGGGAATTCTTATTCAGCAAATCTGTTTGCCACATGTACACTTCACTTGTTTCTCATCCAGAACAGAATTCTGTCAGCATATATCACGCTGCAAATAACCAGACATAATAATGCAAAAGACTCTTTGAATGTATCAGGCCCAATTAATTTAATTGTGCCTTTATTAACAAAACACAGAAGCTCTTACTTTAAACTGTCCTGGATTCAGAATTGTCACTTGAAGATAGATAGATAGATAGATAGATAGATAGATAGATAGATAGATAGATAGATAGATAGATGAATGAACAAATGAATGAATGAATGACTTGTAACTGTCAACTTTGAATGAGTTTTTGTAAAACTTGATGTAATGGGAAACATTCACTCTGTCCAGTTTATAAAAGACTACAACTCCAATAGCTGACAATGATATCCAGCAGAAACTGACAATTCTATTTAAAGGTACACCTCTACTGAACAGCATATTTAAAAAATTAGACCCCCAGTTGGGGAAAGACATATTATTGAATATGAAGAGTCTAGCAGCAACATTAAATGGGGGGAGGGGCAGAGCACATTTCTGCTCTTGCACAAGACACCTCTGTTTTCATTGCACCACAATACAGTGGGTGGTTTCACACCTTGTGCCAAGCCATAAGATGATTTGTTTGGCTTTGGTGTCGTGTGTTGCATAAATCCAGGCATTAGAATTTGTAAACCATAATTAGTGCAATGTGTGAACTCACCAAATTATCATTTATTCAGCACCCCATGATTAAACAAACCACACATAAATACAGTCAGTCTCACGAATTTATTTATTATTGCTGTTATCTATCTATTTATCTAATTTGTCCCCGCCCATCTCCTCCCATCCCAAAGCAAATACAATATTGAAAAAAATATTAAAATACAACCATTTTGGTATGGTACCTCAGTGCCCCCCGAACTAGCTGATAAACTGACCTCATGCTGAATGGCCCACATGGAATTCAGCTTTTGTTCCCCAAAGAACCTTTCCCAGATAATCCCATTTCTACAAAAGCAGAGCTGATGAGAATGAGACTGCAATGTTACAATTCTATCAAGTATTGTTTGTACAGTGGGGTTAGCCCCCAGATAATTTGTGATTTGCCTGACTAGACTGAGGACATGGAACTGGAATACAGCTGTCTCCAAATAGGCTGGCCTTTATTTACATCATCCCCAATATTTATAAAATGTAGGAGAAGGGTAGGAAGAAGAAGGAAGGAGGAGGAACAGTAGGGGCTTGCCTATAAACATCTTAGTAGGAGACCTAGCTGATCTCCTTCCAACAATACTCTTTGTAATGAAGAAGTGCTGAAAGCCAACTGCTTATTGAAGGAGGTAATACCTAATTAATTTAGCTAACCTGACTGTATTGATTTTATTTGGAATTCTCCCTGGCTGCATTTTTTTCTTCCCTTTTTTCCTCTACATTTCCCTCCTCTCAATAACCCTCTTATATCTGCACTGGTTCTAGAAGGAAGTTTCTCATTAATACTTTCTCCACATTTAAGGCTGCATGGCTACCAAGCTATCCTTTGATTTTCAAGACTGTTTTCAGGTTTGTTCTGAATGTTTGGGTTTTGAGCAGGAAAATCCAATGCAGCATCCTTTCTCTTTTTCTAGAGTTGGGCTGAAGTAGGCTGACCATACGTCCCGTTTTGAACGGGGCAGTCCCATTTTTTTAACATTTCCTGACCGTCCCATCATTTTAATATAAATGTCAATTTTGTCCCATTTTTTAAAAACGTTGGAGCCATTATTGGGAAAAGTGGGAAGAAATTGAAATTGAAATTGAAAAGGAGGCTGACTTGGCAGTAGTTCTCAATCCAGCGGGAAACCTAGAGTGGGAATCGCAGGAACAGCTGATTGGCAGTGAGCAAGAGGAAGAGTCACTGCCGCCAATCAGTGCAGTGGCAGACGGTCAGAAAAGCATTTTCTGCCCAGCAGAAAAGAAGCCGATTGGCTCTCAGGCCAAAACAGCAGGAAGAAAATAAAATAAAAGGGTGCACCAGAGAGGAACAGGTTGTCGGGGACAACCATTCACTAGATTCCTCCGTTCCTGTCCTCCTGTCCCAGCTTGCTGCTGCCCTCAGCCCTCCTGCTATTCTCCAGCCTCCTGCCACCTCGTTCCTGTCCTCCTGTCCCAGCTCACCACTGCCCTCAGCCCGCTGCTGCCCTCAGCCCTCCACTTCTCCAGCCTCCTGCCGCCTCATTCTTGTCTTCCCGTCCCACCCCGCTGCTGCCCTCAGCCCACTGCCACCTTCAGCCCTCCTGCAACCTCTCTGCCCAACACCACCCCTGCACCAGCCTCTCCGGACCCAACCATTGCCTCACCTCCCCCTCCTGCACCTTCCCAGCTTACTGTCGATAACCTTTTTTATTGCCTTTTTCATGAATATGGAATATTACATAAGTTTAACCCTGTCCCATTTTGCCATCTCAATGTCCTGTTTTTGTCTCAAGGAAATATGGTCAGCCTAGCTGAAGGGAGAAATCCTGGGTAGAAAGTAGAAGACTCCTCAGCTGGACAGATCAGGAGGCTCAGCATGATTGGTGGTAGCCTATCATAATTACTGAGGAACCCTTAAGAAGAAGTTTAAATTATCCCTCCTTCAGTTTGGTAAAAACGAAAGATGAAATTATGAAGAAATAAATCCACAAGCTTGTTACAAAGACTTTGCTGGATCAGATCAAAGTCTTATAGTCTTCATTTTGTTTCCCATTGTGGCTAGCCAGTGCCTGGGGAAATCTGATAAACAGGACATGAGTACAATAACATTCTCTTAAATAGCATTATTTATAGATGGTTTACACTGCATAAGTAGAGAAACGGAGGGTAGGGTGAGCACATATTAATATATGTGACTATATGCACCCCATCATCACTGCATATCAGAAGCTGTGTCAACTTCATTCACCATCATTCAAGCTTTGTCTTCTCCATCTGTGTTCAATACTTTGGACTGACTGTCCTGATAAGGGCATTATCTGAATTGGGCTTTGTTTGATTTGGAACAAAGCTGGGTATACTAGTGTTGAGCATTACTGCAGAGCAAGTTTACTTGTTTTCAAAACTTTTGCATAGTAACAGTTCAGATATTTGTCCTTGGGACAGTCTTGTTGGGAGGTACAGATTATAGAGAGCCAGTTTGGTCTAGTGGTTAAGGCAACGGGCTAGAAACCAGGAGACTGTGAGTTCTAGTCCCATCTTAGGCAAGAAAGCTGGCTAGGTGACCTTGGGCCAGTCACCCTCTCTCAGCCCAACTCACCTCACAGGATTGTTGTTGTGTGAAAAAGAAGTGGAGGAAGGAGTATTAAGTATGTTCGCCACCTTGAGTTATTTATAAAAATAATAAAGGTGGGATAATAAATAAATTATTATTTTATGTGGATGAGTTTCAATTATTGAAATAAGCAATGATTCTTGGCTGAGATCCATCATCGATATTTTTAGATTTTTGATTGATTAAAACCAGCAGGGGATACTGGCCTGTTCATTAAGATAATAGCAAGTGAATTTTTGAGGGTCTCTGGGACTTTAAGGAGACTTGAAGTCCATACCTTATAAAATAAGTATTTTCTTTACCTGATTGGTTTTAGTATCTTTAAATAAATAGCACTGTGTTAAAAGAATTGCAAAAACAAGTGGGAACAATGAATTACTTGGCTGAATTTGAAAATATTGTCACATGTAACTCAGAACATCTGCTGGGCCTTATTTATAAATTGCTGGTGAAGTATGATTGAGAAACCCAACAAGTCAAAGTCTGGTCAAATGGATGCAGAATTTAAATCCAGTAATTGATATGAAGCATTGGGAATTCAAATGGAAGAAGGCTATTGAATTTACCCTGCATATTATATTGAGAAAAACTTAGTATAAGCTGATTTATTGTTGATATATTACTCCAGTCTTGACTGCTAAAATGGATAATCCATTCTCTATAAATTGCTGGAAATGTAATGAGCAGGTCAGATCATTCTTTCACATCTGGTGGCAATGTTGTAAAGCACAACAATTTTGGAAAATGATACATACCAGAATTAAACAAATCTTCGAAGATGAATTCCCATTTTAGCTACAAACTTTTTATTAAATTTTAATAAACCATATATTCCCTCAAAGTATATTCAATTGGGTTTGTGCATGTTCATTGTTGCAAGGATACTTTATGCCTTGTATTGGAAAGGGTGGCTAACTGAGCTGTTGGAGTAAGTATGCTTCAATGTCCAGAATAACTTCCTACTTCAAAAGTAAATCTGACACAGAATTTTATTGGAAACCATTTCTAAACTATAACTAAATACATGGATTTTTTCCCTCATTTTTATTGGACTCTTTGTAGAAAATATCTAAACCAAATACAAAAGGGAACATGAAAAAAGAAGAATATGATACATGGATTTATACCACATCCAAAATTTGGGGTTTTGTATGCATAAAATCTCTATTTCAATTTTATAGGATTTCTAAATTAGAACAGGGTGTAGTAATATGGCTAGAATTTATTGTAGTTCATAATTTGTTTGGTCTAGTGGTTAAGGTAGCCAGTTTGGTCTAGTGGTTAAGGCAATGGGCTAGAAACCGGGAGACTGTGAGTTCTAGTCCTGCCTTAGACCTGAAAGCCGGCTGGGTGACTTTGGGCCAGTCACTCTCTCTCAGCCCAACTAACCTCACAGGGTTGTTGTGGGGAAAATAGGAGAAGGAAGGAGTATTAGCTATGTTCCCTGCCTTGAGTTATTTATAAAACTAATAAAGGTGGGATAATAAATAAATAAATTTTACTGTATTCTGTGATTTATATTGTGCTGGCCATGATTCCTGATATTTATGTTTTGTTTACAATGTAACAGTGATTTTCAGGCTTTTAAAATATAATATATCCAGTTATTCAGAATCAACTAATGTTTTGCTGGAAAATTATAACAGCTATGACATTTGTAAATCCCTTGTTTATTCATTTGTATTTTACTCTTTCACCCCTTTTCTTTGGTTTTTTTTCTTTGTCTGTTTATGTAAGTACTTTCTTTGATGTATTTAATAAAATATATTTTAAAAAAAGAATTTTTTTCTCCCAAAGCTTCCGAATTTGGGAAAACATTTATTTATTAGATTTTTAGACTTCTACAATCAAGCGGCTCTCAGTGGTTTATAATAAATATAGTATCTGTAGTAGAATGATATAATAATAATACAGGCATAAAAAGAGTATTCATAATTGTCTTAATATCAGAGCACAAGAGCACTAAGACACAATCCTAACTAATTAAAAAAGATCTCAGCACCAAGCAATATAGGACTTTATAGGTAAAAACAGCACTTTGAATTGCACCCATAAACCTATTGGCTAATCTCTCATTTATAAATTTGACCCTTTATTGGCAGCTACAGCTCCATATTTCAGTCCATCTTGTTTTAGAACCAGTGGGGGACATTTGCTCAGTTACAGGAACTTGAGAAGAGTGAGGTGATCCGTTGTCAAGGCTCAGGGGCTTAACAGTTGTTAGAATATAACAACAGAAATGTCTTATTTTCAAAAGACCAACAGTATTAAAATAACCACGTTATGAAATAACTAATTAGATCTAATATTCCAGGATATGCAGCTTGTGCTGGAAAGGCCTCAGTCTTGTCATGAAATGATGCTGCCTAGAGAAAGGCATTCCTAAACATGTTGCTATGAGTTAGAAGCTCTTGCTCTTCCAAGAAACTACTCAGTATTTTGAAAAAGACGGCCTATCAGCATTCCAAGGCAATTTAGATGTGGTCAAAGGGAACAAGAATGTAAAAAAAATCATTAGATGGCAGATGAGGGCAATTATCTAGTAAGAATTAACCAAAAAGAGTGAGATTTTTATGGCCATCTAGTGAACAGCAAACAATAGTCAAGAGTAAAATTGATAGACTGAGGCATCTTGCTGTGCAAAGAGGAGCTCGGCTGATGCATTTGGCTAGCACCAGTATTTTAAAAAATCTTGCTTCAGAGTGTGCCATTTGGACACCTTTCCTTCTACTGGTTTTGCTGAAAGAAGCCACATCACCTTGTTTCAGTTGGCATGTAGAACTGATTCTATGTTCCTTTCCTGCCAGGGCTGCCTGTGGAAAAAGCATTTTTCCTAACTGAGTTTTCCACTTCAATAGCAGAAGAAACATCCTAGCCTGCTTGCATCCCTGTAGAATTAATGTACTCTTAGATGGTAAATAACAATCTGGTGATGAACAGGGTCTACAGTCAGAGATAAATGAGCCTCCATTCTTTATGCTGAGCTGTGCAAAAGAAATGGAAAGAGACTCTCAAGAAAATGAGACAAGAGAAATGGTACAAAGCAAAGAACCCACTTCAGCTTGTTGACAAGGGCAACATCTTTTATGAAGAAAATATTCATGTCCCCCTAGGGAAGGCTGGGCTACTATTTATGGTCCATGTTGAAAGGATTTGGGGAGATCTGCAGTAAAATGAGATGGCAAATGAATACTCCTCCACATTTGGCCTTGTGGGCAAGGCTGCAAGCCCAGGTTTAAATCTGAGGGTTTCTCAGCTGATGTTCTAAGAGTTCGTTTCTAATTTCCCTGAATGCATAGCTGCCGTGGCCTCCATTAGCAAACATTGGTTGTGTAGCTGCAACAGAATCCATGCAGTGCTAGGCTAAAGTGACTTAGTAAAAAGAACATAGCTGATATAGGGGGAAAAAATTGATCTTGAGTTAGAGCTGTTCTCCAAACCTTGAATTATTATGTTACTGTTAAAAAATGCAAACCTCAGAAAAAATAATAACATTCTAATATTGTGGAGGGAGAACATGCCTGTATGCTTAGTGTCCCAATTAGTGCAATAGTGAAAACAGCCCGGGCCAATAAGGGATGCATTTTAAACTGCAAAATCAGAAAACTTGAGAGATGGAAAGAATATTAGCAAGCATTGCCTATAGCATTGCAAGAGACTTGCTGAGGCACTGGTCATTGAGAGGGAGGGCCTAGACCCAGACCCAGATTCGCATATTGCTGCAGTGGCAGGAATAATTTCTTTGTGGCTGTGTCCCATGATCTTCTGCACATCAGAACTCACAGGCAATCTACCTGATGGTGAATGGCCACTCTGATCAAGTGAATGACCAGAGAAGTATGGAATCAAGATTAATCCAAAAGCTTCTGAGGGATATACCAACCATCTTCGTCTGCCTTTAGTAAACTGAACATCCATACAATTAAGCTGTAAAGAAATAAAATGTCTCAATATTTTTTAAGGGCCTCGAAACATCTTGCTTTGTTTTGGGGTTTCTGATTGTTAGTGTTATTTTATGGATTCATTACTGCCATTTTAGTTCATCAATTTTATTGATTTGAAGTATAAAGTGCTTTGGATACAAACGTGTGGAAAAGTATTCTATAAATAATGGGAAATAAATAACCTAAACAAATCATCCAAAGTTCCATCAAGTATATATTAAAGGGCAAGAGCTCATGTCCTCAGAAGGTATGATTTGTTTATTTATCAATTTTGTATGCCACCCCAACTCCAAATGACTCTAGGCAGCAAGAGAAATACAATTAATAACAGGTGAAACATAATGATCTTTAGTTTCTTCCCATTCCCCAGAAAAAAAGTGCCTTGCAGACATTAGTCACAATGATAAAGAAACACAAGATGGTTCTATAGATCATAAAATGAATCCTTCATGTTTTGCAATTGCCCATGTCGAGGCAGTGCAGTCATTGGACTAGGGCTGTTGGTTGGGAATAGACAGCGGGTACTTGACAGCAGTGTCCGCCAGGGGCGAAAGTCCTGAGCTGATGGATCCCAGCTTCAATACAGTTGAAGATTTCCTAAGCTTGAAATAGATAACCCCTAAAATTACCCTAAGAAAGAGCTGCCTGAGGGTTACAATTATATTTCCAGTTCATTTGCCACAGACTTGGTTTTCACTTTTTGTAAAGAGTGATCCCATAATGAGTCCAAAAACTTCTTACCCATTAAGAGAGAGTGATTTCAAAGCCCATTCCCTACCTGAATGTCCAACCTTAAGTCATTGTTTGGGGGGGGTGCCTTCAAGTCAGTGTTGACTCCTGGTGACTGCCTGGACTAGTCCCTGCAGTTTTCTTGGCAAGATTTTGGAAGTGGTTTACCATTGCCTCCTTCCGGGGGCTGAAAGAAAGTGACTGGCCCAAGGTCATCCAGCTGGCTTTGTGCCTAAGGTGGGTCTAGAACTCACAGTCTCCCGGTTTCTAGCCTGATGCCTTAAACCACTACACCAAAGTGGCTTGCTAGGTCATTTAGTAAGGGCTAGTAAATACCTTCACCCTTCCAAGCATGAAACAGGCATTCTCCTGCTCCCTGAATAGCCATCTCTCCACATGAAGCCTTTTATATCTTGCCTTACTTCTTAACTGATCAATAAAAAATGTCTTGATGGATTCACTTCATGAACATTTTCTTCATTAAATAATTCCTGATGAAAAGTTATCTGGAACTTTCTTCCTTAATCCGCACCTCTTTGACATTAGAAAAGTGAAGAGGAGAGGGTTAACTTATACAGAATCATATCACAATTTAGTTTGGAAGGAGCCTGTGTCACATTTAAAGCAGAAACATAATTTTAGATAATTAATTTTTACTCTTCCACCATCACCTTCAAATGGAGTTTGCCCTGTTAAATTCAGGTCAAGCGCTCAGTTCTAAGCTAGGAACAAGGAATGACTGTGAACTTTAACAGGTTGTGCTGATTTGTGCTGAAAATCCAAAAAGGGGAGAAGTCCTTGACTTGCTGTCCAAAGACACTGATCATGATTTGATTCCCCTTATAGCAGCAAAAACAGATTTAAGAAGAAGCATCAGCACTGAGAGTCCTCCTGATTTACTCTAGGTTTTAGCTTCTGAAAAGTTAAAATTCCATTTGTATTTTTAATAAACAGACTCCAGTCATCATGAAAGTCATCACTGAGAAGCAGGGAAAATACTGTACATATTTGCATATTAGCCCATCCATGGATAAGCTGATCCTCACAATGTTTGTATGTTTTAATTTTCACAGTTGGCTTATGTGTGGGTAATCCATTTTTCTGTTGGAGGTCCTGGCAAATTGGCATGCCTCATTAGCATATAGATGAGTTGATCCCATGATGCAACTCTCTGTACTTCTAAAGGAAGCTGTTTGTTGTCCCTCCCACTTCCTCTTTCTTCCTCCTTCCAGTGTCTGAGGAGGCAGCATGCTTTTGCTGCTCTCCCTCCATCTTGGGCCATGCAGTGGGCCTAAGAATCAGAAGGATTCTGCCTCTATCTGCACACAGCTCTTGGCAGCAATGAGGGCTGAAAGTTCATTAAGTTTAGGGAAAGAACAGAAGAAACAAGGAACATCATTTTTCTACTGAAGTTGGATGTAACTACACCAAATAAATCAGTAAGATTCCTTTTACTTACTTTTGAACCTACTTTGTCTAAGTGTGTGATTCTTTATGCTTGGGAGGGCTAAGTGTGTAAGATCTATAACATGTATTTCTCTAATGTGCTCGTTAAAGCTATTTTAGATAATATTCTTTTTCTGTGTGCAGCTTCTCTGCTGTTTTAAGCTCTGCTCCATTCTGTGGTCCTAGCCGTCCACTAATGGCTTCATTTTCATGGTATTTTGCTTAAAAATTCAAGGGTCATCTTATCCATGGATGGTCTTATCTATGACTATATATGGGATATATGGGTACTTTAAAAATATTACCATTTATACTTGCAGATAAGCCTATCCATAAGCCCATTAGCTGAACCCAATTTTAGGGGGTGCATTTTGGCACCTAAAGTTCTCTGCCTATTCACGAATATATACAATAATATGTTTTTATTAAGGTCAAAATGCCTCAAGACAAGTCTGAATCCTGATGCTCCAGCTTTGCCATTGTCTTCTTACCACTAGTCTGCCTTCCAATCTATCTGAGATTCTTTCTAGGTTTTACACAGGGCTGTGTCCTCATGTTCTTAGACTAGGTATACAGTTGCATTGATTTTTTTTCTTTCAATTTTCTTTCAATTTTGAAAACTAGTGAGATTGAGAAGGTTCAGTGGTCCAAAACAATATTTTCTTGTCATTTCAGTTCATTTGGCAAGGAGAAATACAGTCTACTGAGTAATCTGTTCCTTTACATCCGGTTGGCATCCATGCCATTAAGCTTTTGGGAAAGTCACTAACAGCAGGTTTTCCTCCCTTTCCTAGCTGGTACCAAGCTGGGAATGCAGCCTCCACACCATCACCCCAAAAGGCTGGCAGTTCTGGTGAGTTAATGACCCATCTCTCTTCTTTGGGACATTACCTGTGATTTGTCAGATGGAGAAGAGAGTGACAGACTTGTGCAAATTACCCAGCGGGAGTGTGGGGAAGCCTGAATTCTGCACTTATTCAATCTGGAACAACTCTGACCTGCTGACAAAGGCAGAGTTATTTTTAAAAATTCACAAGTCAGCAGAAATCTCTCTCACAGCTTTGGCGGCTGCTGCTGCTGCTGCTGCTGGTCTAAATTAGCCCAGGAAAACTGTTATTAGCCCAGCAGATAATAGCCTCAAATGAGATATGTGAGAAATACTCTGAAGCAGGACCTCGTCTCCCCTGTATCCTTGCCTCTCAGGATCAGTTATCACAGGAAGCAGAAGTATGCCATGCTACCTTCCCCATAACTTAATCTCCAGAGAGAACCATCTGAGGAAGACTGGGCTTTCCAAACAGCTAATGCCTGACTGCCCTCCAGTCTACTCTTCTGAGATTCTCAGCATTCCTCAAACTGTGATATCTATAATGTGCTTCTCCCCTTCCCCCTCAGTCCTATCCAATAGAATTGTTGCTCTCTGAGCATTAAAGAAACTCAGAATCTCAGGGGAAAGGCTGTAGCTCAGCGATAGAGTTCATTCTGACATACAGAAGCCCCTATGCACTTCCAATACTATAGGCAGGTCCAACTCTCTTGATGCTTGCTGAGTTGCCTGCCTCGCCTATTTTTACCCTTTAAAGATTCTTTTAATAATAATAATAATAATAATAAAAACAAAAACAAATGGGAAGCTGGCATGCTGAGGAAAAAAGGAAAAAAGAAAAAACACTAAGGAAGTTGATCACCAAGCTTGATTTGGTTGATCTGGCTGGCTAGGTGGGTGTCCCCTTCCTCCCTAAACCGCTCCATGTGCACCCCTCCTGAAGCTGCATGCTTGGTGGAAGAGGACAACCATCCCAGATAGGATGTACTGATCTTTGGTCAAGTGTATACAATAGCTGCACCTCCTGCTAGAAGCTCCAAACAATCTCAAACAACAAATACTCAGTCATCTTTATTTATAACATCTCTGGAACTTACATAGATACCAACAGACACGGAAAATGGTGGGTGGCTGAAACTCAGTTCTTTGTTTAGAAAGGAGCATACGGGGAGGTCAAAAGGGGTTGACCTCTAGAAAACAGGTGTTTTATGACTGGCCATGCCTACCATAGTAGCCATTTTGTAAGAGCACATGATATGCTCTCAAAATTTCCAAGTGTCTCTTTCAGCTCAGAAAGGTTACCTACCTCTGCCATTTTGCTAGTTTCATAATCAGATGCAAACCCGTATCAGTCACCTATCTAATGGGCCAATATCACTGGGAAATCTGGGAGTTGTAGTCTGTTACACCTGAATGATATCAGGCCGGCAAGCTTGGTCCAGAAATGTTTCCAGATCTAATATGATACAGGAACCATTTCCTCAACATTGCTTTATTTGATGCCTTATCCATTTTGTGGGAGAAAGCTCATCTAAATGCCTAATCTAGATAATTATATTGCAGACCACTCAATTTTGGAATCTTCCTGTAGAAAGAGCCTCCTAGCACTGTAAAGATCAGCACAATTATTGAAAGTGCAATTTCTACAGATTGTATTTACTTCATGTCATTATTGTCCTACTCTTCATCCTAAAAATACAGACATCTGTGATCTTTACTACTTTATTTTCCCAATGATCCTGTGAAATAGACTAGGCTGAGAAACAATGGTTGGTCAAGAACATGACTGTACAGGGATTTGATATAAGACAATCAAATCCTCTCTGCAGTATCAGTTTGCTTCACAGGAACATGTATAGCCTGCTTCCTTCTTTTACTCACAGCCCTATCAAACATGCTAAACCAGGATTTCTTAAATTATATTTTATTAAATAAGCCATAGGGACCTAGTCTGAGCATCATGCTAAACTACAAACAAACACTGGCTTTATGTGTAATCCCCCAGGCCAATATTAGAATCCTTCCTATCTGGGAATTTGAGTTGTTCAGTGGATCAGATCCCATTGCTAAGAACTGTAACTCAGAGGTAGAGTACATGTTTGCTAGAAGTGGGTAGGCTTTCTCACTTGATACTCTGGAAAACTGCTCCTTATCCATGCAGATCTGATGTCTACAACCTGGTGTCTCCAAAGGTGTTGGTCAACAAGGACCCAAATTGCTAGCCAGCATTGTTTCTAACATACCTGGAGACATCAGTTTAGGGAAGACTGAAGTAGACCATGCCGAGATATATGGACCACTGTTCTGATTTGGTATACTGAAAAATGATGTTTTACAGGTACCAGCTCATCAGGGACATTACATAGTAGTATAGCTCTTTTAATATAATGATTAATTTAGACATGCACTTTAGCATTCCAAACCAAATATGCTTAGACTTGCTGGATAACAAATGAATTTTACCCATTAGGTAAAACCTTAGCTTTATGTGTAATAAAGGATCATATTTAATAAAGGAAAGGATCATATTTAAATATCAAGTTTCTCCCAGTAATGTAGGAATACTTCCAGATGACCAGCCATTTTGGCTTCTAATGCTTCTGATTCTTTAACATACTGCCAGAACTGTTGTGTTTCAGCTGTTTACAAGCCTCAAGGCACTGTGAGCATGAGGATATGTATTTGTTTGTGAGTCTATAGCAGTCACCAAAAACCAACAACCAATTAGAATTTGCCCTTCCTAACCAAGAGCTGAGCACAGAGAACAATTAGCCAATTAGTGCTTGTTTGCAAACCAGTTGTCCCATCTTTTTAGTTTAATACCTCAGATTAAGTCTCTTCTGGAAGGGAGGGAGGGAGAGTGTGTGTGGCAAAAATTATCTTGCTTTCCAATCTTCTTAGGTTGACACAGCAGTTATTCTTTATTTGGGGTCCTGCCATGATGGCAGGATTATAGGAGGCAGAGGATGCCAAACAGGCCCTCTAGTAAAAGTACAATTCACCTCTTGAAACAACAGCATACGTCCAATTCTGCAGTGGCAATCGCTTCTTAAAATTGCTGTTTCCTCATTGGTAGTTAGAACATCACTTGGACAGGGATTTGAACAATTAGCCCAACTGTAAGCATTCAGTTATCACATCATGCAACCAAGGAGAAGGCTCAACTTGGACCTCTATGGAGACTGCACCTGCATGTGGAAGAGCTCCAGGTGTTGGCAGGTGGCAGCACAAAATTCTTGGCCATTTTTAAAAAAAATGTAGACCTAGGTATATCTGTTATGCAATTATATTTGGGAAGACATAGTAATTTTCAATAACTCTAAAATAGGAATAAATTTAGCATACAAATCCTGAATGCCATGATCTGGTCTGACACTAAGAGCATCTACATACCACTTCACTGGACCTGCAATCCCAGAAGAAGAGAAAAGGAAAAGAAGTTTGGGAGTATGATCTTTTGGCTAAGCTCACACTGGTTCATGGCACAGTTCTCCCATTTCTTTTCCTCTCTCTCTCTCTCTTTTAAAATCTGGTTGTACCAGGCAAGCAGGCAGAATTCAAAAGTCCCCAGAGTGGCCGCTTTTCTACATAAGTTACAGAAGGTCCTTGGACCTCCTGAGCAGCTGGTGTGAAGCTGTAATTACCATAATTAGCTTTGGGACTACGTTCCATCCCAGTGCCAATTTTGTTTCTACAGTAACCAGACTGAAGTATGTGTTAGTGTTTGCACGCACCCCAGCAGGAGAAAGCTCTTTTTACAATCAGAAAGATCATAAAAAAACAACATGGGTGCCAGTGCCAAGCTCCTGGCTTCAAATACAATTTCAGCTGTGCAATATTTGATCATACAAACTGTCTCCTAATTGAGCAAAAGACTATTTTGAACTACAAGTCCCTGCCAGCATCTTTGTTTAAATGCATAGTGGTGAATGGATTCCCAGTGGTCAGTTATTTTGAAAGAAGTTACATGGAGTTGCTTGGCGAGTAGGTGGCCGTATATGTTAAATAAATAAATCATGCCCAACATCATTTGTTCTGAGCAGCCCTCCCCAACCTAGCCTGTTCCAGATATAATGAACTGAACATTTGATAGTATGGCTGGGGTTGGTGAAAATTGGGATTCAACACATCTGGAGGAGAGAAGGTTGGGGACTGTTGGCAGTAGAATGTGGGAACAGAACATTTTATACAAAGAAATAAATATGACCACATTTCCTAACTGAAGATACCACAGCTCTGCAGAACAGAAGCTTCTTAGCTTGGGACATTGTATAGCTCAGTAGGGGCTTCATTTTTAAAAATGATCTGGTTTCTTGTGCCAGTTACTTGGCTATAACAATACAAGCCAAAACTATAGCTCTAAACATGAGTGAGTTCTACCAAGTCCAGTGGTCTTTCTTGGCTGTGTATATGCATTATCTGTCAGTCTTACAAGGTAGACCAGATAGGAAGCACAACCAGAGGAGGTAATTCTACATTATTGTAAGGTTACATTAACAGAATCTTGCAAGTCTGAAGGTACTTCTCTCCCCCCTTCTCCTTTACAGCCCCAAAATTAGGGGGGGTCTCTTCTGAGTCTCTTGCCCTGCCCACATTCCTGCTGTGGGCTAAGCTGTCTTTTTTATGACTGTTCCCTTAGTTGCAACTTGTTGCCATGTCTCCCAAGGTCATTCCCACACACCATTACATTATCTGATGGGGTTGACACTGTCTCTCCACTTCCCAACTGGAAAAATCAGCTGGACTGGCAGATGAATCTTCTGCTCTGGCAATGACACAGCCTAGACTACCACATCTGGTTGGTTAAAGAACTGCTGAAGGTGATGCAAGGAAAGCCACAGAGCACCCACCTTGCAATTGCCCTGGTCCTCCAGTATCATGGCCTGTCTGATCCGGGCTCCGTCTGCCTATTATGGCATAGCCAGTCCTGGCAGAGGCCTCGCCTCACTTTTACTGATTCCTTTATTGAAGCCCCTCTTCATGATTCTTCATTCAGAGGATTCTAAGGCCGTGAATCAAAGTGAGACTAAACGGTTCACACAAGCATATCAATAACATTAAAATGACAAATATTGATTTATTTACGTATTTGTCAAATTTCTCTACTGCCTATCTTGCATACAACGACTCTGGGTGGCTAATATAATATAAATATAATAGAAAATGAGTATATACAACCAAAAGATAAACATGAGAAGAATAAAATAGATTTAAACAAATTATTTGAGCAAGCCTGGAGCTACTATAATTTATCCATTTGCTATGTCCTCCTTCCAAATTGCTCAGAGAAGCATGTACAGCTAACTTTCCTAACCTAATTTTATCCTCTTCAGACTATCTGAAAGAAACTAAGAGCTTTTCCACAGGAGTGAATGGAAACCTGTCATGCTATGCCAGCATGGTAGTGATTGTTCTGATTCCTTTTCCTGTCATCTCATGTGTTCTGTGGCTGGCTAACCAAATGTATCATCCACTTAAATTGGCAGGGGAATATTTTGAGCTGCTTGCTCATAAATAGCCAGTACTTTGTCTATCTAGTCCATCCTTCTAAAGTTCAGACTCTTCCTTCATGACAACATTACCTGCATGTGGGAATTTATCTATTGACAGTCAAGACTGGTCTAGTCAGCTGAACACTCATCCTTAGAAAGGGAGGGAGAAATGCTACAACTTTTATGCACCATTGTATTTTGGCAGTTTCTGGGATTTTCCATTAAAAAAAAAAGCTGCCAGATTGAATTGTGCCACCACTGATGATGGTCCAATAAATATGGCATCCAGATTCTCAGTTGTGTAGGGATGCTTTCTGGCAATGACAGAGCACTTGTAGAAATGGGATGGCCTAGCAGTTCCTGAAGAAGGTGCTTCTTTAGGAATAGGGAAGCTAAAGTTAACATAGCAGTGAAGATATTAGTTCAAGGTGGTGTCCATCCTCTTAGTTTACCCCTCTGATGGGGATGATGAGCCAGGGATATCATCCTCTTTCAGGAGTCCACCAGACCTATGGATATTCAGAAATTGTCTGTCAAGACACAGGCATGGAACACGTCTATGCCTGTGAATTGTTAAGGCACAGCTAGATAGCTAGATTAAATCTCTGACACTCACCATCATGAGAAATGGCCAGATACTCCATAGTATAAGCAGTATAAGTACAGTTCTGCTGGCCCCCAGCTGCATGATTTTAGCAACTTTTAAGGATTCTAATCTGTAGAAGAAAGGAAGGGAGGAAATAAGCAAAGCACAAAGTGGTGTCTTCCTTTCCTGCCTACACTCACCCATAGTCCCTCCTTCTATCTACTGTATGCCCAGACAGATTATAGCTCACCACGTATTTCATCAGACAGGCCCTCCTTGAACTGGTCAGTTAAACCTTCCTTATTCCAGCCCACATCCTGTGCCTGCAGTTGAAACTCTGCAGCATATTCCTGTACCAGAGCTCAATCAGTGAGGAACTCATCTGGTCTTAGAAGTATATACAGTTTGATTTGAGCAAGGAAGGGAGACATCTGCTTGGCTTTCCATCATATCCAGCTGGCAAGGAAGCAGACACCCAAAGCCAAATTTTAAGCTCTGGTAGCAGGATGTGCAGAGGCTGTGGCTAGGAGAAGGCCTAGTTCTATGGTCTGAACTAGTTGGATCATCTGGGTAACCACCTGGTATAGATTGTGGAGCAAGATGTTGGCTAACTGCTCAGTGGGGTCCCCTGGGAATTAGTAGCCATTCTTTTGATTCTGGAACAGGAGTATAATGGCTCCCATCTCATTCTTGTAGGACTGAAGAGAGAGCAATGAAGCTATTGGACCGCTGGTTTTAATTCAGCAGAAGCTACCCAGACATTTCATACAGCAAGGAGAGATAAGAATTTTCATTGCATACTAGAATGGAGCTTTTAAAGCAGTCAATTGCCCTCTGTAAACATAAGATTGCAGTCTCCACTTATACCCACTGGCAGTTGAAACTGGTGCTTTCCCCCCCTACCTTTCCCAAAGGTTAAAGAACACCTTGCTTTGTGCTTCTCAGGCTTGGTGTTATGGAGCAGGTGGTTGATGACGTATTGACATATTTGGCATTCCTGTTCTGGGAAACTAACTTCCAACATAACTCCCATGCCAGATGTCTGTGTCCAAATAAAACAAGAGAGGCAGAAGTCAGAGTTGGATGTAGCCCAAAGGAGCTTCTCACATCAAGCACTACAGCTATTACTCTCCTGTCTCCCATATGGGATCCTTGTAGGTTGGGTTGGTCCCAAGGTATAAGATGGGTGGAGAAGCATTATTTGATTTCACTAACTCTACTAAGGTCACTGCTAACATAGCAATATAACTAGAGTTTGAATAGGGGTTTTTTCTTTCCTATCTCAGACATAACACACACACACAAGACCCCCCCCCCCTACCTTTTGAATATTCTCTCTCTGCAATAAGTATCTTCACAGGAATGTTTGAGTAGATGGAGTATGATGCTCAGTGCAGATGATGTTAGACCTTCCCCCTTTTTTCCTTTTTTGTAACAGAGAGAACTTGAACATGTGAGCCAAGGCCTTTTCAAAGGTCTGTTATAACTTTCTCTCCTCTAGTAGCACTGCTTGTAGAAAGAGAAGATAGTTAGAAGATGCAGAGTATTGTTTCTTGTGTCTTTCCATTTGTAAAGTAACCATTAGCTTGGCCAGAAGACTCCAATTCATTTGTATGATCCTTTCAAATACAATTTTAAACAATTGACTTGATTTTATTTATTTATGTTCAGCAAAAAATCACATCCTGCTTGTCTCCTTTGAACAGAGATGCTGAAAACATGTAACAAGATGTTTAAAATCTATTCCAATACATAAAATAACAATTATTACAGAAAGAAAAGGACTAACAGTTAAAAGGAAACAGAGACAAGAATGGATTCCATTTACAGTAGAACCAAAGATATTTTAATAAAGAAAACTTTCAAATGTTGGCAGAAGAGGAAACAAAGAAGAAGATAAACTAAGCCTGGAGTACCCGTCTTTTCTATTCTTAGGGGCTACACTTGGCTTTTGATTCGGGTCACACTCCATAACACGGTACATGAGTACATGGGTCCAGGACAAAAATCTAAATTTGCTTTCATATTTATATCTAGTTAAAATTAAATATAGTTACAGTAATGCAATTTTCTTCACTCAGAAGGCAATAGCACCTGCAAGAAGATCAGATGAGCTGATATTAAAGGATGTGCATATTCAAAGACTATCCTTCAGACAGTTTGACCCTAATTAGCTAAAAAGCTCCATCTTAAAATGCATTTTGAAATAAAGCAAGTTGACTTGATTTCTTGTTGATGCAGCAAAATTCTGGAAGTCCTATGAAGTGATAAAATGGAATCCATTACTTCAGAAGAAAGCAAGGAAACATTTTTAAATGCTGTTCTACCCTGTTTACAATGTCCTGGCAGCTAGAAAACCAACTCTTAACACTTTAATATTTCACCAACTCATTCTGGTGCCTGGGTTGAGCAGGACAAATTATTCTGTGATTACTCCACCATAAGTCCAAGTCCAAGCTATGTTGGGTGCCTCTCCAAAGTCTCTAAACAACCTTTCTGTTCCTTTACTTACTTACTTTCTGCATTGTTACTGGCATTGTTACTACAAATGCAAGCTTCCCTGTGGTCCCCAAAAGACTTGGGGGCAACTTCCTGAACCCCTCTAAAGGTTGGCATTGAACTCCAATTTTAATGTAATAGAAAGGGAAAATTATTAATAACATTGGTGGAAGAGGGTAACATTGGGTAACAAGGGCAGCAATGACAGTGCTCCAGTGAGTGGTGTCTGCCATTACAGCTGGATGCTGTGGCCCAGTGGTGGTAGCTTGAAAACAGTGGGCTCTTAGCAGCAGCCGTGTTTCAAGATAAGTTGTTTTTTGTATATTTTGAGTATTTTCACACATAGCCCAATACTGGGCAAGTTTCTGTGAAAAGACAATCTCACTATGTTCAGTTAGGCAAATTAAGTATGCATGAACGCATTGTTCCATATCCTTTTCAAAATAGTATTTTTTCCAAAATTCAGATTCTACTTGCAAAGGGACAAGATTTATTGAGCACCCAAAATTCTGTTCTATTCTTCTACTTCTCATCAAGCTTGAAAGCGATGAGCAGTTCCAGGTGATAAATTCACCTACCCAGATTTGATTTCCTTTGGAAGGATCTCACTGGAAACTTAAGGCATTCTGTCATATCTGTGCCTGCCAATATACAAGTTAAGCATAAGAACCCTAACGCAGCCCCAGAACTCATTCCTCCTGCATTAGATCTTCAGCACTGCAAAGTGCTCTTGGCTTACAAAGCCCAGATTCAGGTCTCTCAGATTGCGCTCTCAGGAGTTCTGTCTCTGGCCCAAATTTCAATTTCTCTTGTCTGTTTTCTCACAGAAACATTTAGTGGAGCTGTAGGGGAAGTGGGGGCGTGGGGGCTCAGTGGTTAAGATGCCAGTCTTGTCAATCGGAAGGTTGCAAGTTCAGCGGTTCAAGACCTGAGCACTGTGTGACAGAATGAGCTCACGCACTTGCCCCAGCTCTTGCCAACCTAGCAATTCAAAAGCATGCAAATATGAGTAGATAAATAGTTACCGCTTCGGCAGGAAGGTAACAGCGTTCTGTGACTGTCATGCTGGCCACATGACCGCAGAAGTGTCTTCAGACAACGCTGGCTCTTCAGCCATCTCTTCAGCCAGAGATGAGCACCGCCCCCTAGTGTCAGACACGACTAAACGGGAACCTTTACCTTTACCTTTAGGGGAAGTATGAACGAGAAGCAGTGGTGAAGCTTGATCCCTGGAACAGCCTGGGCTATGAACCCTCCTTTGCTAGGTCCAAGGAAAAATGCAAGCTTCCCTGTGGTCCTGAAAAAACTTGGGGGCAACTTCCTGAACCCCTCTAAAGGTTGGCATTGAACTCCAATTTTAATGTAATAGAAAGGGAAAATTATTAATAACCGAAGGAGAATGGAATTTTATATATTATTTTAATTAGTCTTAAATCTAGTCAAGTCTGATTTTCGTCCCCATCACATTGTGCATACTTTGAGGCTACCCTTGGATGGCCTTGGAATAAGGGGCAAGTATGACACTGGCATGGCTAAGGATAACTTAAGCCTGGCTTGGGTGTAAGATGAAGGCAAATTCATGGTGATGTAGCAAAAAGAAAAAAGTGTTGCTGGGGCATTACCCTGTGTTATCCTGCAGAAGCTAACACAGGGTTGAAGAAGCTGTGGCCTTTCAGATGTTGATGAACTATGATCCCCAGGAGGCCTCAATATTGATACTGCTGGCTGAATAACTGAGAATTGTAGCTTAACCCACCAAGAAGACCACCCCTTCTCTGGAGGTTCTGAACCTGGCTCCAAGTTGCCCTTCAAGCCTAGCCTTGATTGATCTGCAGTCCTGCCCTGCTAACTAGGTAATTGCTGGCATCATCTCCCACCTACTGGCTCCTCTCTGGCAGCCACATTCCTAGGTCCTCCCTTTCCTGGCTCCAAGAATTTTCCAAAGACAAAATGTAGCCAGTCACCCATTGAGTCTGGAGAGGTTGAGTTACGTCCATAAAGGCCAGTGGGAGTGTTTAGTCTGGGGCACTCATAAAGGACTGAACTGTGCTCTGTGCTCCTGCAGATGCACTGAGGAACTGAGGGCTGCTTGGTGAATGGCCTGGATCACATAGAAAGACGTGTCTTTGTTCTCAGCCAGCCTGTACGCCTTCCTAAACATCACTCTACGTTCTGTTAGGCACTGTGTTAGTAAAATTCAGCATCTGAGGGTTTCAACATGGGTGTTACCTTTATACATTTCACAGCTTCAGTGGTTAAATAAATATATGGTGCCATGCTGACTTGCAGGCAGACTTAGAGGGGAGGATCTGTGGGGACACATGGCTTCATTGTGTGATTTAGATGGATTAACTGATCTACGAACCACCAGTTTTGAAACAGGATTTGAAAATGCTTTGTTTTCTGTGATGAGGCAGTACGTTCATTTTCCACGATGAGGGTGGTGGTGGTGATTGTGATGGTTTCTGGCATCACCACTCATTTTTACAGTAGACACTAGAAGGACTCTCTGGAGGCAGAATACCGTCCAGATGTGTTGGACCACAACTCTCATCACACTAGTTGGGGATGATGGGGGATTGTAGTTAATACCACTGGAAGGCATTATATAGAGGAATGCTGAATTTGATCTGCATATCAGAGACTTCTGATATCCATTATCCCAGACTGCACAACATACCTCATGAGACCAAGGACACTCTCAGAGAAAATTAAATTCAACTTTCCCTTCAAAAGATTACAATTTTCATTCCCTTTTTTCAGAATGTTAACTTTTAAAAATATCAGTGCATCTCCGAATAAGGCCTACATACTTATGGAACACTCTTTCCCCACTGAAGTTTTGCCTGTTCTCAGAAGAACTCAGACTACATATCTTGTGGGATTGAGTCCACTGACAGGATGAAAGCACTCTATGTTTAGTTGTTTCAGGATGGTCAGTTTGGCTATATTTCTGAATTAGGTATCACAGAATAGCCTGGTGACGCTTGATGCAAATGAATAACACGCTTCTAGTAGAGGCTAATGACACTTGATGGTCAAAAGTGTGGCTCGTACAGAGATACAGTAAGCAGCTTCCTCTCTGAGAATGTCCTTGGTCTCATGAGGTATGTTGTGCAGTCTGGGATAACGGATATCAGAAGTTTCTGATATGCAGATCAGATTCAGCATTCCTCTATATGATGCCCTCCAGTGGTATTAACTACAATCCCCCATCATTTATGAAAAAATAAATTATGTGAATTTCACAAACTTTCCTATATCTTTTGAAATATGAAGAGTGTAAAGATAAAAATGGGGGATTTCTGGATTTAAAAAATCTGGGTAGTTTATCTCCATCAGTCTATATAGCAACAAAGCTGGTCAGGGCAAATGTATGAACAAATCTGAAGCCAATTAGTGGCCAGCTAGGACCACATAATGGAGCAGAGTTTAACACAGCAGAGGAAGCTGTGCACAGAAAAAGAGTATTATCTAAAATAGCTTTAATGAGCATGTCAGAGAAACACAGGTTATTAATCTTACACATTCAGCCCTCCCAAGCATAAAGAATCTCACACTTAGATGAAATAGATTTAAGATAAGTAAAAAGATTCTTACTGACTATTGTTGGTTCAGTTACATCCATCTTTGGTGGAAAAATGAAGTTCCTTGTATCTTCTGTCCTTTCTAAACTTAATTCACCCTAAACTCTCAGTCCTATAGCTAACAAGAACTGCATGGAAGAAAAGGGCTAGGCACATGGCTTTAGGCCCAAGATGGAGGCAGAGGAGAGCAGCATGCTTGCTGCCTCCTCAGTAGGTGGAAGAAGGAGGAAGAGAGAGAGAGAGGAAGTGGGAGTGGCAACAAACAGCTTCCTCAGAAGCACAGAGAGTTTGCATCCTACAGCAATCATCCATATGCTAATGAGGCATGCTGGATTTACCAGGACATCCAACAAAAACAGCATTATGGATTTTCGTAAGTGTCATCAGGTCACTGAAATTGATTGGTTATATGGGTCTCTGCCATCATATCATTTACTATATGTTCCCTGATTGGCTAGAAAACGAATAGGCGTGAAAACAGAAAACAACACAGAAGACAAGAGTAATATGTGTGTGCATCTCTCTGTGTGTTTGTATATATGAATATAGAAAGAAAAAAATTCACACAACACTCAAATTGGCAGTTTGTGCATCAAAACTAAATGCCATTAAAATTCAGCACAGCATTTGACTCTGAATACAAATAGATAAATAGATATTGTCACACAATATTCTTATCCATCCTGTTGGCTCAGGCCAGCAAGGAGAAAATATGGTTCTCTCTTTGCCTCCAATAGGGAGTCTATTCTTTGCAACAGCTGATAATCTAATGTTTCAGCTCTATTTTGGGATGCATCAGAAAAAAGGTCTAGATGAGGATCCTGCAGATTCTAGGAGTATTTCCTGACCTGCACCAAACCACAGCACAACCATGCCTTGGCAACCCCTTTTATCTGCCATGTGCTCATGATGTTGTCTTCATTTCATCCCCAGTCCATACCTGAAGCAGCCTTAAGTCATCCTTAACAATTCTGGTGTTAGAGTAGTATTTTGCTTAGGCAAATGACAAGCCACGGCAGTTTTACCAGGGATGCAATCTGATGCTTTCCACCAGCCATTCAGTTACTGCCACAGCCAGGTGGCTCTTAGGGAGTGGAATCAGTCCAGCGTTTATTGGCCAACTGAGAGTGCTGCAGGCACAACCCCTCCCTTCTGGTCTCTGGACATTGTTGTCCAGGGTCGTTCTCTTTCTGGCAGTGGAAGGATTGGAATGTTTCAGACTGAGCTTTTTCCCATACCCACTAGATCTTTGAGCCGATATCCAGCTCAGGGATCTGGATCAGCAGTGGCAGGTGTGTGTGTGCCAGGTGAAGCGGGGAGAGAACTCAATCCCTCTATGCCATTTCCTGGTGCAACCCCCTTGCCCCTATTCCTCCCAGCTGTTGTTTGGACTGCTTTTGAACTTAGCTTTACTACTCTTTCAGAAGACCATTACGTTCATGTCTGAAAATGTCCTGACTTAACAGTTGAAAGGGATGGGAGAGATTCTGCAGTGAAGTGGGAGGTAGTCTTCCCTTACACCAAGTACCCCAAGCCTTGTCAGCTGTTAGTTGGGCTACTTCTAAGCATGGATTCATCCCTCTTCTGAAACAGTAGTAAACCTATGTTCAAAAGGAGCCTGGATGTAGGTTTAGCCTGGATGTAGGTTTAGCATTCTTTCCCAAAAGCAGAAAACCTGTACATAAAGTAGCCTGAAAAACACTGATAGAGGCTGGGGGCAGGGGGTGCATAGCTAGACAAGATCTCTCCTGCTTCACAACGCAGTCTTCCCAATGATCATCAGTTATTTTTCTGTTTTGCTTAGATTCACTGGGAAGAAAGGAGACTGTTCCATTTTTTCCTGCCACCCTTCCCAGGTCTGAGGTGGTGGTGGTGGAAAGAGAAGCAGAGAAAGCTGGGTCTTCAACCAACAGATCTCTGACCTCACAGATCAGCTCAATGGGACTGGAGATGCCTTAGAACTATGTGTAAAGAGTTGGCTATTCTCTTCTCTTCTTACCTCTCCAGTGCAAGCAGCTGTTCCCCAGTCTGGGAGGGGTGGTAGAAGGGAAGAGTCAGCTTCTCCCCCTTCTTGCCATCTTTCTCAGACCCTGTGACCAGTCGCTGACAGCTTGTGCAAAGCCTGGAGCAACCTTTGACAGGTGGCTAAATCCAAGGGTGTAGCCATCTATCAAAATCTGCTTGTTCCCCAGTCCAGTAAAGAGGAGTGATTGGTGGATGTTTTCCTGCTGGCTGGGGACACTTGGTAGGAGTGGAGGAAAACAAAGCCAGGGAATCCCATTCTTAAACTGCCCTACTCACAGTAAATAAGACTCCACCATTTGGTGGCATCCTTCCTATGGTAGGATAACTCAGCAGCAGGATCAACAAATTGTACACTGGGACAGTTTTCTGCTGGCTGACGAACCAGTAGATGCACATTAAATGAGTCATGGGGAGGTGTAGATCATCCTCATATATTCTCCCTGACTTCCCTTAGTGGAACGGTCATAGCGGCAGAAGCTCCACCACAACCAAGAGAGGATCTTCATGGCAGACTTGGTTCACATTATTTTATGGCTTCACATTACAACCTAAGTCTCCCAACAAATGAGGTATAAAAACAGAGACTTAAAGCCAGTACTAATTCCACACTAGAATTTACTTAACAAAAAATGTGTAGTATCTTGCTATCTCAGACCCTGAAACTAATGTGCCAGAATTGTCAATACACTATAGTTCATTATTAATTCTAGAGCTTCTGTGATATTTGTCTCTATTTATACTGTTTTTTCTGCCTTTTGTATTATTACTGCATAAATTATTCCACCTGAATGGTGAGCATGGTTGAATCTGCTCTACAAGTGTAGCGGTAAGTAAGGATGAACTTACTGACTCAGTAAAATAGAGAAAACAATTGGAGAGTTTGGCAGGAGGAATATGTGGAAGTGTCTCCAAGCAACTTCATTAAACATGGGCAATGAAGAAAGCTTCATGGTGATCTGTAAGGTATGCCTGAAGAGTACCCAAACCACACCTGCTGGAATTGTAAGCTTCTGGCATTTTTGGAGGAGAAAGCAAAAGAGCTTGAGGAGAGATCCTACACTTGAACACCCTAGGAAGGATGAGAATTTCCTGGGCAGGACAGGTGAAAGTATTTGGGAAGAGAAGTGATCACAAAATAAGAGAATATAGAAAGGAAATGGAAGCATAGGCACAAGAGAATCAAGAGGATCAGGTGGCACTGTAATGGAGTTTCATAACTAGTATCAAAATCTTGCTATAGAATAAATTCATAGCTGCCTGAGCAAGATTTGCCAGCCTCTGCTCCACACAACAAGGTAGAAGACACTTGGGCTCCCACAGATCAAACAGGCTCCCACAGATCAAACAAGAATGTCTTTGGGAAGAAGAGGCACACTGTGGTAGCAGATGATTTCCTGCTGAGAGGAATCAAGGCTGCACTTACAGATCTGATATAACCGTGTGGAACTTGTGTTGTCTTTCAGGTGCCTGTAGCCAGTATGTGGCAAACAGGCTGCCAGAACTCTTCAAATTCACCAATATCCCTTCCTAATGATTCATTTGAGGTTGAATGACACTGCCAAAAAGACCTTGAACATATATGAAGCTAGAAGCCCTCAGCAGAAAGTTGAAGGAATTGGGAATGCAAGCTGGGTTTTCATCAATCTTTTTGTTGAGGGTCATAGCAAAAGAAGAAAGAACAGAATTCTAGAAGTGAACAACTGGCTCCATAGATGGTACTACCAAGGAGGGTTTGGATTCCTCATCTGTGGACCATACTACCTTTTATGAAGGGCTCCTTACAAAGACTAGGATGGATGTGTTCAGCAGCTGGCTGGTCAATTTCATCAGAAAGGTGTTAAACTAGAGAAAAAGGAAGAGGATGGCCAATGTCCAAAACCAAATATGCCACAAGGACTAGGACTATACTGGAGACACCATCAGAACTGAGGGGGGAATAAGAGATTGGGAGCAAAATATAGCAGAAATGCCAGTAAGGGGGTAGATCTCACAATCACAGATGTTTCTAAAACAATGCACAAAATATGGGAAACAAACAAGGAGGACTAGAAATCCTAGCACAGGAAGACAAAGATGATGTCATAGGCTTTACTGAAACTTGGTGGGGTGACAAACCTGATTAGGATATAGTTGTGGAAGGTTATTCAGAAAAAACAGACTCAACAGAAAGGGTGGGGGGAAGTTGTGGTGTACTCTGCAGAGTCCCTCCAGTGGGAGGAGATGGGTGGTGACAAATTTGATAAATAAAATAAAATAAATAAATTTACAAGTTGGAGCATGGAAATCCTGTTGAGAGTGTGTGGCTAAGAATAAAGGGAGAAACAAAAAAATGACACCATTGTAAAGTTTATTATGGACAGACAGAAGATATGGACAAAGTCTTTTTATGCCAGATGACCAGATTTTTAAAGAGGCACACACAGTAAGGAAAATGGGAGAGTTTAACTATCTTGACATCTGCTAGGAATCTAATTCTGCCAAAAGTCAAAGGTCCAACAAATTCTTGTCTTCTCTTGTTGACAACTTCATTAGTCAGAAAGTAGAATAAGGGGGTCTGCTCTCCTGACCTAGTCATTACCAACTGGGAGGAACTACAAGTGAAGGTGTCTTTAATCTTGGGAGAATGTGACCATGTTATACTTGAGTTCCTGATAACCATTGAAAAAGGAATAGATTAGAGACTTTGAGAACTCCTGGGGAACTGGTGCACTCCCAGAAGACTGGGGGAGAGCAAAAGTTGACCCTATCTTCAAAAAAAGGAAAGAGGAGGATTCCCTAAAGTAAAGATCTGGGCTGCTCAAAGAGAACATACAGTATGTGTAGATACTGGGCAGGAATGCAACAATTAACAAGAGCCAGCATGGGTCTGTCACTAATAAGTCATATCAGACTAACTTTATCTCTCTCTTTTAAAACAGTTACTAGTTTAATAGATCAGGGGAATAAGATGGACAGAGTGTGTCATGACCTCAGCAAAGTATGCAACAAAGTTTCCCATGATATTCTCATTAACAAAGAAATGAAATATGAGATGAAATATGAGATGAAATATGTGTCATGATTTCATAGCTGGCTAAATGACTGTACTCACAGAGACATCATAAATGGTTCTGTATCAGACTGAAGAACAGTATTGAGTGGAGTTCCACAGGATTCTTTCTTGGGTCTTGTGCTGTTCCGTATTTTTATTAGTGATCTGAATGAAGGGGTTGAGGGGATAAGTATCAAATCTACAGATAATATAAAACTGGGAGGAGAGGCTAACACTTGAAAAGACAAAAGATTCAAAAAGAGCTAGATAGGCTTGAACAGTGGGCCATAACTAGCACGACTGAATCCAACAGTGAGAAATGTAAAGTCCTGCCTGTGGGAAGAAAAAATGAAATATACAAGCATAAGATGTGGGACCTGGCTTGACAGTAGTACATGCGAAAAGCCTCTGGCCAATTTATGATTCAGTTGCTTAAAAAGCAAATGCTATTTGGGGATATATTAACAGGAACATAGAGTCCATATCACTGGAAATAATTGCCGCATGGTACTCTGCCTTGGCCAGGCATGCCTTGGAATACTGTGTCTAATTCTGGGTACCAAAGTCTGAAAAAGACATCAGCAAACTGGAGCTGCTTCAGAGGAGGGTTACCAAGATGCTGCAGAGACTAAAAACCAAATCCTATGAGAAACAGTTAAAGAACCTGGTTATGTTTAGTCTGCAGAAAAGAAAACAGAGAGGAGATAAAATAGCAATTTTCAGAAATCTGAAGGGTTGTGACATAGAAGGAGGAATGGACTTGTTCTCTGTCACCCAAGAGGGCAGGACCAGAACAAATGTGTCAAAACTATGGAGAAATAGATTCAGGTTAGAAATCAGAAGGTATTTTCTGACTGTAAGAAATAGGTTGCCTCGTGGAGTAGTATGATCTCCATACTGGAGATCTTCAAACCAAGTCTGGATTGCTATCTACCCAAAATTTAGCAGATCCTGTACCATATGACCTCTAAGGTCACTTCCAACTCTATTAAAACTTTAGCTGAAAAAAGAGCCATTCCACCTGAGGTTACTAAAAAGGCTGCATAAATTAGTCTCCCACAACTACAAATAAACTTACAATTGACATACTGGATGAAGATGTTTACTGACAACAAAGGTCCACATAGTTAAAGCAAAGGTGTTCCCCATAGTAACATGGCTGCGAGAGCTGGACCATAAGGAAGGCTGAGTGAAGGAAGACAGATGCTTTTGACCTGTGGTGCTGGAGGAAAATTCTGAGAGTGCCTTGGACTGCAAGAAGATCAAACCAGTCCATACTCCAGGAAATAAAGCCAGACTGCTCACTTGAGGGAATGATATTAAAGGCCAAACTGAAATACTTTGGCCACATAATGAGAAGACAGGACACCTGGAGAAGATGCTGATGCTAGGGAGAGTGGAAGGCAAAAGGAAGAGGGGCCGACCAAGGGCAAGATGGATGGATGATATTCTAGAGGTGACGGACTTGTCCCTGGGGGAGCTGGGGGTGTTGACGACCGACAGGAAACTCTGGCGTGGGCTGGTCCATGAAGTCACGAAGAGTCGGAAGCGACTAAACGAATAAACAACAACAATGAAGTCATTTGGAGTTGCATTCTAATGTATGTGGACAAAATACTAGAAACAGAATACTCTGTTGAGGTTGTTATAGTTCTACCTTGCTTTCACCTTTGTATTAATTTTTATTACCTCCTAATCATATCCTTTCATAACCTGACTTGAGTCTTATTTCAAGATCTTTCTGCTTGTACACAATTGCACAAGAGTCTTTTTCTTCTGCTGTATTTTTACCTTAAACATCTTGCACAATTTGCCACAGAGGTATTAATACAAGATATGGTGGTTGTGGAGTCAGAGGAATTTGGATATTTGGAGGGCACAGAAGGTTAAAGAGAAGAGATTACAGTGCAAGAGCTATTATGTAGGGATCATTACTTGTGAGCTAACTGGCACAATCACAAAACAGAAAAACTAGAGTGGGATTTTCAAACTAAAACTATACCATGTTTATCATCAACAACATTCCCCCAAAATAGTTTGTGTAGCCAACTGCAGTGTTGCACAGGTTCTGTATTTGTATAAGACCTTAACACTGTATCACCAAGAAGCCAGAACATGCTCATATGGATATTTTCCACAATGACATTAAATTATCAGTGGGGAGGACTTAATTCACATTCTGAGTGGAACTGAAGCCAACTCTGGTAATGCCCATTGGCACAGAGAAGTCATTCTCCTTTGCAGAAACAGCCAGAGGGGAACAGTCAGAAACCTCTTCCAATCTATCCCCAAGTCATGATGTCAGAGAGAACAGTTATGTTCCTTCATGACTCAGTAACCTCTCAGCACAGTTCATCCACTACCAGCATCACCAGTTTAATATATTTCTATTCATTCAGTAGCTGCAATTTCAGTAACAGATGCTAATATTCTGTCCATCTGGAAGCTATGAACTGCTTTGTACTAGCCTTGTCTTACACCAGCATCTATGATGATCTGAATTAAATGTTATAATTCATATCCCGGCTGCTTTGAATTATCTGGGCATAAATGCACTTCAGAGAGCAAGACGGAGAGAGGGGGAGAGAGCGTAAAACTGTCAACAAGCCTGGAACAGGCGTAGCCATTGGTACTGAGAAAACTTATTTTGCAGCAGAAGAAAATAAGTCCAAGCGTGGTCATTTATGAGATAGGCTGTTATATACTGTACTTTTAAAGGTTGCTAAGTTTTTTTTTCTCTTTAATATAAGCAAGGCCTCTAGTGTGACCAGTGAAGCACTGCTGAGACATGTGGCTCTCTGGAACATCTTTCTGCAAACTTAATTCATCCATCACCCACTGATGGTCTTAAAAAAAAAAAGACTATGGGCAATAGAGTCTTTCTCCAAGGAACATTGTATTAACATCGTTCAGGCGTATGATGTTCAAGAGCAGAGAATATTTTTTGCCACAAATCATGTGTGGGTTCAGCACATGCCTGAAGATAATGCAACACAAGACATGTATAATCTTAGGTAATGAGACACCCATTTGTGTGGCAATGCTGTCATCAAGTACAGCAAGTAAAGAGACAGCCAAATGATAGCTATTTTAGAGATTGGAGGATAAATGGCAACACCCTATGGTAATATATTGCTAAATTCACTGTCATTCACACCCATACACGGTACCCATGCCATCACTCATACCCACTCCTTATACACATTATACGCATTCATGTGTGCCCACAGTCCCATAACCTTGCACACACATACCCGTAAACAAACATCTCCCTAAATACATGTACTCACAATACTTTACAGAAGAAGGGTATTCTGTTAAGTCAATATGATGAATAACTTAGAAAAGAAACCAAGAGACATACCTAAGAGGCATACAAAAGCAGCAGAATTCTGGGGGCAAGACCAAATGTGGTTTCACTTGTATGGAAGAATTGAACTGAGTTCCCTGACAGTCCCTGACAATCCACTGGCAGCATTACCGTGCCTTTCTTTGTACCAGATTCTTCCTGCTGTAATCATGAGGCTTCATACAAACCTTGCCATCACAGCAAGGAGAAGGTGAGACCCCGCAAGATAATTGATGGGGAGCTTCATTCGATTCCTGCACAAATCTGAACCCACACCTGGTAATACTCTAGGAAAAGCATCTGTTTGGAGCCCTGATCTTGTAATTATACATCGATTGATTAAGGTTACAATTAATACGTTATAGCTTTCAAATGTAATGCCTAGGCAGCGCACTAATAATGAAGGGAGCCCAAAGCACAATATCAACAATAACTGTATAAAGAATAGAGTAAGGGGAGGAAATGTTACTAAAAACTGAGCTGGCTTTAAAGTTCAATTAGGACCACATAAGGAAAGAAAAACATTTTTCTTCTTTGCATTTGTAGAAGAGAACCCTCTATAAGGAACAACTGTTACATGCAACACGTAACTGTTTATAGTCTCTCATGTTTAACCTATGTCTAGTATGTGCACACAAACCCTTGTAGAGGTGAGCACTTTCAACCCGCAATGCAGCATTAATCCAATCATAAATACTTAGACTTATAGCAACTCTAACTATTCTAAGGCAATTTATGAACTTAAGAGAAGCCGTAGAACATAGCAGCTCTTGGCTCCAACCCTTTGTGTATTTCCATCGGAATAGCTTCTGTTGAACTCCACAACGTTTGCTTCTGAATAGGCATATCAGGTTTGCACTGCCAGACATTCTTACACAATAACAACTTGTGACACTATCTGAGCAACAGGTCAAGAAGTTCAAGTCCTGGTCTTGCCTGTGCCATCATCTCATACTAGGTTGCCTCAGACCACGCAGCTGCAGTAGGGATAGGAATGATGGTAGATGGTACTGATATGTTTTCCAAGATTGCTGTGAGGATCACAGTTAGAATGGGTACTTATGCATCGTAAGTGTGCAAGTACTACATCAGTGAAAGAGGATGGAAAGAAAGTTGTATAAAATTTGCAGTTACACATTTAGAAAAAAATTCTATAATTTAAATGGGAATGTCAATAATCTGATGATCAGTGGGCCTACTGAGCCTGCTGTTGTGCTGCTGTCCATGAACCAAGTCAAGTCCTCTCTCTGTCTCCCATCTTTTATAACTTTGATTTTGAACTACATTTGGATTAGACAACTCTTCAAACAGAAGTCTTGGCCATTCTAGTTATAGTAAAATAATGCACATAAAGCACTTTGAAGTAATATACAAATGTTCTTACTTTGTATAAGCATAACCACTTTAATATTCGCAGAAGCAGAAGCACACTACTAGAATGAATCTGTTAGTGGAAAAAATGCAAAAGTGTTGAGACCACAGAATACAATCCTATCAAAGCACGGCTCTCGAAAGTAACTGAATTTCACAGTGGAACAATGAAGCATGTGCTCAGCTTCCTCTTGTTGTATCTTTTTCTGCTGACAAAAAAGACACTTAAATCAGTGGTGGGTTTTACTGAGACTTCTAGAAGAATTAACTCTCAGGCTGCAAGAATTAGAACATATACAGCCAGGCAAAGGTAACTGAGGAACACTACTAGGTCACAGGCACCTACTGTATAATCAGTCAATAACAATAACCCAATGTGATATCCTCCCAAGACCCAATGTGTGTTTATTCAGTAACCCCACTTAATTCCACTTAGCTTACTCCTAGTTAATGTGCCCAGGATGAAAGCCTTAAACTTTAATCCATAAAGCTGGTGGGATTCTTATTTCTCCAGCCAGTATTATGACAATACAAAAAAGTTTGAATAATGTACTGTAGCACAGATTATGCCATTAAGAAGCTGTTTTTTTGTTTAGATGAGACTGATGACTAATGGTGAGAATTGTTCACCTTCATATACAGTATATGGATGAGCCATTTTGATTTAGGCTCTAATCCAATGCACAGTTTACTGGGAATGAGGCCCAAAGAATAGAAGGATGTACTTCTGAGTAACCATGGACTATACAGTAACTTAGTTTATTTACTCCAAACTGCCTGACAGTAAGATTTTTGCATTTAGAGACTTTGGTCTTTTTTGCTGCCTTATTGGGTTAAGATACAAGTTGGTTCAGCAATCTGAACCTTCCTTGAAAAGTGGAAAGAGAGAGAGAAATGTTGGGAACGTATTGATTACGAATCATGCAGAGGTTGGAAACGTGATCTTCAGGAGATGGTTAAAGCTATATATAGTTTCATAATTATTTGCCTGTGATCCGTAAAGCTATTAAACTTTGCACCTGGATGTAAGATAATGTATTTATTTAGGGTCAAGCTATACCTGATGTGAAAACCCATATTTAGATCCTCCAACATATTTTCCTATTGTTCTTGCACTGGTCACTGACCATAATAAAGTTCTGTTCTGTTCTGGTTCTATTGTTTAAAAGAAGTTCCCGTTTCTCTCCCACAATTGCACTGGGAGAAGGAATCATATAGGATTGCCATATTTGTCCTGCAAAAATCCCTATAATCAGTGGACGGCAGCAAAGAGTTAGTTTCCTGAATCTCTTTGTTGCCATCTACAGAAATCTTGATTTTTGCAGGTTAGGAATCTATTTTCCCCACCTTACAGTCTCCAATCTAAATCCCTCCTTCTCTGAAGCTTACTATAATAGAGTTGAACTATTTTATTGAAAGCATTAGCTGGACTTAACTCTTTTTGATTTCAGTTGGACAAATCTTCATGTGTCCCTTAAAAGATGCTCAGGCTACACTTACATTTCCATTCAGGCCAATCAGTCTTTCCTAATTTTCTTCACATGCATATTATCATTTTTTTTAAAAAATTAGGCCTTTTCAACACTTTCCCCATAGATTAAACCTTTATGCATTTCAATTATTGCAGAATTTGTATTTCTTTTTAAAAGCATCCTGCAAAGATTAAATAAGTTGACATCAATGAATTCTAGGATAGCAATTCCCAACTGCTCACTGGAATACTTAAAAAAGGCTTTTACTTTAATTATGGTCTTTATTTCACAGTTCTAGCTGCAATAGCTTCCACTTCATTCAATCCAGAGCACTTCAACACAAGGTTTCTGAGCTAGTTTGAAAGCAGCTCTGGACCTGCATGTTCCCATGATGTGAGCACTGGTAAAGGGCTGACTTACTTCCATCTCAACTGTGGCATAGTAGAAACAGTTGCAAATGTAGTGCCTTTGTTTATTTTGAGACATTGGGGCTCTGTTTCCCATACGATGGTCCTCCAAATCCTTTTTTTATATAAATAATTTTTATTAAAGATTTTTTTTTACAAAGTTAAAAGATAAACACAAAAAAAATAGAAAAAAAGGAAGAAAGGAAGAAAGATAAAGAAAAAAGTGGTGAAAGTGAAGAAAAAGAAAAAGAAAAAAAAAGATAAAGAAGCAGCTTCCGATCTTTTTTACAGCAGTTATAGACATACTTGATATCATTTCCCTATCATTATCATTTACATAATGTAGTTCCCTTCTCCCTGTATACAGCTCTTTTTTAACTGGTAAATCCAGGAATCACCAGTTCATTTTTATCCATTTTCAGCAAAAGGTCCATAAAGGGTTTCTTTTATAAAAGTAAAAGTCTTTTATACAAGAAGTTGTTGTTTCTTCCCTAATCAAACCAGTCAATTTAGCCATTTCTGCAGGTTCTACCATCTTCATGGTCCACTCCGCTGCTGTGCGTATTTCTGTATTTTTCCATCTTTGTGCGTATACAGATGGTCCTCCAAATCCTGAGCTGCAGGTTCTGTAAGGGGAACATCAGCTTTCCAGCTTCTCCTCAGTAGCCCAGGCCAAGCCAGCAGTTTTGAAATGTAGACAAGTTTCAGCATGTAGAGTACTAAGGTTCTATTCCCTACCGTCCCTTTTTTTATATTCCTCCAAGATCTGCATCGTATTTGCCTCTCATTCTTGGCATTTCAAATTGGCAGAATTGAAGAATGTCATGGATCACTTCAAAATGCCCTCAAGGGTTTCAGAAGGAAAAGCTGTGGCAGTGCGGCAGTGCATCCTGGTTTGAGAGATACTCATCCCAATTTTCCAAGATCTCCTGTCCCACCAGGTGGAAGTGATACCTGATTCTTTCCACCTTGATTGAGACTATTCTGGCTTGTATGAAGACCCCACAGATAAATATTTCTTCCATGTATACACTAAAACCTGACATCAACCCACAGCTAATCTAACCCTTATGGTTTTTCCCATAGTACAACAGAAGTGTACTTCCTTAAAGCATACTCTGATAATTATCTTCCTACTTATGATTACTTAGGGGAAGATGACACAGCTTTTCAGCGGAATGAATTTTGTGAGATACATTTATACAGGTGTTCTTGGCTGTATCTTGCATAACTACACATATGATGCTCCCCCACATAAGAAAATATGAAACAAGAAGAAATTACAAATGGCTTCCAGGTTGTACAGTTCTTAACAGATGGCTACTGTAAATGAGTTGCTGTCCCACTCCAGCTTTTTGTCTTGGTTATATTTTGTGCAATTGTGCAATATTAGTGACAGCAGTTGAAGTGGAAGGGGCAAAAGCTAGAAAGCTGGCAAATATGGATTCTCTATCTGAAGACACGTATTTCAGGGTATTGAAGGCAATCTGAAACGACCACTGCTTACAGGATATGCACATATCATCCTTACGCCCAGGAAAGGCGTTTGGCAGGATTTGTTTCAAACTCCTGCAAAAACTGTCATGGGTACGGTGGGACAAAAGAAGCATATGTATTACCTATGAGAAGAGAACACTTCCTTAGACTTCTGTAATGTTTCTTTAAGAACTATTGTATCTATATAACTTTCAAAGGAAATACAGTATATCCTAATTACATATGGAGTCTATCTATACAACACGTGTTACTGGAGCACTGAAAAGCAGCTAACAAACAGGTACAGTTTAAGCCATAGTAATTTAAAAAGACACACAAGAGAAGATAAGCCTCAGCAGACCTCAATGCAGATTTTAGCAGAGAAGGATACTACCATGCTTATAAATGGGGGGATTTTTTCAACTATTAGATCCTGTAGTTGTATCTATATGGTTGCCTTCAGCCTCTGAGAATGGATTATGAGAAAATGATAACATTATTACCTATTTTGTTTGTGAGTAAACAGAGTATACCCACCTACTTCTCTGACTGAATTATAAGGAAAATCAAAGTGCCCTCTGATCTGAAGTCACAAATGGCTGTAAATCAATTGCCTCAATATCTGACTCTAAAGCCCACTACTTGAGGGACAGTTGCTCTAATGGGAACAAGGGGACAAGGAGATAATTCTACAGATTCACATCGAACTGGATAGTTTAGCAGTGTGGATTGTTGGCATCAGGCCATTCCTATTCTGGAAATGTCAGTCCTCAGTTATGGTGATCTGCAGCTGATCTACTTTTTTATGGGGAAAAAAAAATGAAGCTGGATGGTATGGCCAAGGGGCAACAGAGTAGAATTCCCAAAATTATGTGTTTCAGCCTCATGCATGTTTGAAAAGGTTTATTACCTACTGGTCCTTTACTCACAATTTTGAGTAAATTCTGGTCCCCAGACTGGATACAAACCAAGGGAATAATGCCAGACATATCTGTACATAGAGTGAAACTGCCCTTTGAATCACAGAAGGAGGGAGAGGAGGAGGAGAAAAGCCTACCATGTGTTTATTGGACAGAGAATTTGAATATCTGAACAGAGGCCAAACCTCTAGAAAGACATACATATATGGTGTTCAGGCTCTGCCCTCGTGGGTGATTCACCCTCCACCAAAATGCTAATATTTACTAGCAAGGCTCATTATATAACTAAAGGAAACATTGTACCATTTTGGAAATGCCATTTCAGGGCATTTCAGGCATCCTTTGCCAACTGTCCCTGTTGGGAAGGAACAGTTCCTGCTTTGCAGCAAGAGAGAAAAATAATTTCTACTCAGATTTGCCTATCATTCTTTTCCCAGTTCCATGGATTTGGACAAGTGGGTGTCATGTTCATCGTTTCAATGTTCTGGGTACATCGTAACGTTTCGCATGTCAGTTTCCTGATCCGTGTCTGTCATTTGCTGGAAGGAGTATTTCAGCCGTGCCGGGCTGTAATCTCCTTACTGTTACTCTGGAATGTGTGTTTGGGTTATTGCATGTGTTCAAGGTTACTTTCCCAGGCCAGTGTCTAACGCTCACCAACACCTGGGAGGGGGTGGTTGCTATGCCGGGGCGAGGGGCGTGATCGGGTTTGGAGCGAGGGTTTTTAGTTTGTATTTGGCGCGCTTTTACTCATTCTCAGCTTTCTCTGTATTTGCATACTATTCTTTCAATAAATCAGTTTTCATTCAGAACCTACTTGTGGACCTGAGTATGTTAGAATAGGCAACCATTACAGTGGGAGTCTCTGTGCCCTCTGCCACTACTAGCCTCCCATACCCCTTATCCATATATTTCTTGGTTTTGTGAGTCTCACTGAGGCAGGCAGGCTGGGATCTAATTCAGGTTCTTGTGAGCCCAGTCTTGTGATGAGAAGAGTTTGACATTTTAGATGGATGCCAGACATAGATGCAATGTAACAGACTGATGCTGCGCAGGACAGAATTAGCTGGATGGCTCTGTCTTTCCCTTTCCATTTATATTGTTGAATGTTCCTCACTTTCCCAAGTGGTGTGAAGTTCCAGTGGCTATCCCATGAGTTTTAGGTTTTGGGGACTGACAGACCATTTGAGGCATACAACATCCTTGCACTAGTACCAACCCCACATGACAGCAAGGAAAACACAGACATGACACAGACTTTACCTCCTGATCAGAGCCAAGTGACACCACACATCATCAACTGCCATAAAGTAGACCATTATGGTCAGTGGCATCACTCTTTTTGAGAATTGGTAACTGCCATGACAGAAGCCGAGGAGCACCAACTTCAAAAGGATGGTTCATGTTCATGTTTAAACCAGAAGGATGCATGGTCTCTTCTCAAATATTCATTGATGTAGGTAGCTAAAATCCAAACAACAGTGTAATACTGATGGCCCCACAGGCAAACCCATCACATGGTGGTATCCAAGAATATTTTCAATGTCCTTGAGATACATATGTGGAACATACCTCAGGCCACCACTTGTGCAAGGAATCAGCTTATCTCCCTAACCCCAAAGAGGTGGAGAAACAAACAGTCTGGCTCCCTTACTACTGTTGGAAGGGACTTCTGAATACTTGACAAAATAGCATATCTTCCTAACACAGAAGAGGATTCACAGGTCAATCTTTTATACCCAGAGGGGAATATCTGTAAACCATTCCTTCCTCTCCTGGGAGGAAAGGTGCCTTGGCCTGTTAATCTTCCCCGGACAGGTTGGAGGGCTGAAGTAATAAATGCTTATTTAACCGCAGAAAAACAGAATTCTTTAGAGACCCCAGAAAAAAATTGAGAGAATGTGTAGCTTGGAGACCTCAAGAGGATGTGTTCCTCCAATGAAGCAAGTCCAAGCAGGAGTGGGCATATAAATTACTGTAAATAAATAAATAAAAGCAGGATCCTTCAATGGTTTGGGCACCCCAAAATGCTTCTTTTTCTCCTGGAGCGTGTTTTTATTAGGTGAAGCCCAATATAATATGCAGAATAGAAATAAAATGCCAACGGTTGAAGGAACCAAAAATGCTTATCTGCTAAAGACATAATGGTAATTGCACCCCTGAAGACAACAAGTGTTTGGTGATTCCCTGGCATCATGGTGTACAATGTAGGTGATTCTCACATGTTTAATGACCTTCCCTTGAAGTGAAAAGAACTGAAAAGGAGGCAAGCTTTGTGGGCCTGTTTAATTGCACCAAATGGGCACACAACCAGACATATTTGTCCCTATTGACCACAACTAGTTATTTTTCTAGCAGTGAAAAATCCTAAAAATGTGTGCAAAGTTAGGTCTAATTAAAAAAAAAACAAATAGAGGCAGTGTTTATGAAAATTAATGTAAAAGCTGTCAGACTTTCACTTATATTTAATTTCAATTTCAGATAAATATGGAATCAGTACAGGAGAGCACAGACCCTCATGACAGAGGGTAGAAAATATTTGTGGAAATAAATATCTTTAGAGTTAAGGGGCATTGTCAGAAGCTCCATATTTCATGAAGAACTCATTTTAGCACCAAAACTGTAAGGAACAGTACACATTGGAGCAAATACAGTATTAAAAATAGATTGCAGAAGCTGCCAGCACTTTTCATTAAAGGAAAGGTGAAAATATTAACTGGAGGACCAATGATGTGAAGATCCATCTTGCTGTTGCCCACAGACTAGGACTTTCCCAGACGTGCACATGTTCCTGACCTGCATAGTTGCTTTTCTCATCAGATTCTGATTTCCAAAGAGTCCCTTGCTTGTTCCTAACCTGGGGGGCTGACATCAAGCCAGCACAGATGGCTTCCAATATTTACATTAACTTTCCCCAATCAGGAGCCTTTCACATGTACCTGGACTATTACTATGTTACTGCAGCCAAGTCTCCTTTAGCTGGTCTGGCTAAAGGTAGTGGGAATTATAGGCATGCACATTCAGAAGGGTCTTAGTTGAGGAAAGGATGGATTGTACACATCTATTGATCTGATGCCTCATTTCTGAGTGGGAATCACACAGTAACAAAGGGAGGAGCAAGTAGGCCACTTGTGAATAGCTGGAGCCAAGAGGAATGCTGGCAGCTCTCCTCCACCAGGAAGCTAAACAAGGTAAAGAATCTAGCAAATACTCATTGTAAAACTATGCTTGAAAAAAAAAAGCTGAAGCAAAACAAAACAAAACACAACTTTCTCCTTGTGGAGTTCCTTTTAGGTTGAATGTCAGGAAAAGTGAAAGTTTGGAATGGAATTTCCTGAGTTACAACTAAAGCAAAGTCCAGGAATTAAGAGTGGGCAAGCTGCCTTGTGCAGAATACCACAGTGGAGTTATTTCAGGTGATGTATCCCTGTCTCTTTCATGGGGAGGGAATGAATTCAAGTTTGTTCTTTAGAGAGAGTTCGCAGCCCTAGGTCTGGACACATCCAAAGCTGGAGGGTAGGGGCAAGAAGTAGGAGCCAAGGCACAATGGGGACTGTGATTGCAGTGACAGCACTCTGGGCTATTTATAACAAGCTCTGCTTGATGGCTTTCGCTGTGGTGGCAGCTTTGGGAGTTATTTTTAGCTCACTGCGGGATTCACAGTGATGTTTGCACTGTGACTGTGAGCAGGAGGGTTGATATAAATTGGGGGTTTGAATGGAATCCAAGAGGACAAATTGCCTTCTTCATCTTGAAATGTATTTGTAAAAAGAAAATTGTCTCTCGGCAAAGCAGCCTGGCTTCAGGATAGAGAGCTGGCCACTATCCTAGCATCAGATCTCAAGCAATATACATAGAAAGTGTGTTCTGCACAGCCAAATCGTAACTGGTGAACACTATCTGTTTCTTAACAAACTTGCCATTTCTGGGGGTTATGCAGACACTGCTTCTCCAGGAGATGTTGTCCCACTCAGTTTTTCCTTTTCTGTTCTTTTTTGATAACTGGAACAAACAGGACTCAGTTTTGCTCCAGAGCAAGTAGGAGGGAAGGAAGACAGAATGGGAACAGGCATTGTTGCATGAGTTTTGAAACTGTAGATGTGTTAAGGCAGTATTCCTGGGTCATACAGATCAGAGGGACTCCACGTTAGAGGAGGCTGTGTTAAGGAGAAAAAGGAAAATTCAAAAGTGTCTGTAGCAACCTGAGACTCTCAAAATGTTGACACCTGTATGATGATGTCATCATGCAAATCCTGCTTTATGTGTTTGCATCCCAACATCTAACACAAGTATGTATGTTATATAGTACTTGTATAGGTAGTCCTCACTTACTGACTGCAACTGGGACTGGCAACTCCATTGTTAAGTGATGCAGTCGTAAAGTGAAATGTCATATGACTGCGCTGACTTACAATGTCAGTTCCAGCTGCAGTCATTAAGCAAATCACCCACAGTCATTAAGGGCAATGTAACATGACCGTGACTTGTGACTTCCTGCCGGCTTCCACATTCACTTTGTTTGCCAGAAGCTGGCTGTGAAGGTTGCAAATGGTGATTTTTATTTACTTACTTATTTACTTACTTATTTATTTATTTATTTTTCAAATTTCTATCACCGCCCATCTCCCCCCAAAAGGGGGACTCTTTGATCATGTGACTGCAGGATGCTGCAACCGTTGTAAATGTGCACCAGTTGCCAAGCGCCCAAATTACAATCTCATGGCCATGGGGATGCTGCGACGGCCACAACTTTGAGGACTGGTCATAAGCCTCCATATTCAGCACCATTGTAACTTTGAACAGTTGCTGAATGAATGGTTGGTAAGCGAGGACTACATAATGGCATGATGCCCATTTCATCAGTTCCTCTTTGCCTCAATGGCTGGCCATAGGAAAGATATGACCCTAAATAGATCTCAGCGGGTTCCATTCAGTCCTATGATTTTAGCATTCCCCAAGTTCAGGTCCTGTTTTGAAAAGACCATTGGTAAGGTGAACACTGGTAGATTTCCTGCTTTGCCAGAGGTCACTTTTGACCTTTCCTGGCACTTCAGCAATATCTTAAGTATTGTTACAAGCAGCTCCTCTGCAGAGATTTTACATCTATTTTTTTCTGTCATTTCAATGGCCAGGCTAATTGGGGAATATGAAAGTTGTCATATAATAACACCTGCGAGGCATTGAAGAAAAAGGACAAGGGTTAATAAGTATCTTCTGGCTTAGTTTGCAGCAGTCCAGATCAAGTTGTTGTTGTTGCTGAAAAGGAGTGTCAGGAAGTAATGGCCTGAACACTGTCAAAAATGGCCTTTTCCATTTGATCAGAGCATCTAGAATCCTGCCCTGCAAGTGCATTGGAGACAACATTTCCCCTGAGCAGTGGCTAACTGGGTCAGCTGTGCCATGCAAACACAACCATAAGGAAGTTATGTATTGTACCACGTGCTAATGTATGCTCCCACCCCATCAATATTGCTGCTTGTCCTGATGCAAACATATTTCTGCACTCTCCATCTCATGACCTAATGGCCAGTTGTTATGTACATAAGGGGGGGAAAAAGACTGAACAGAGGCAACTGTTTCTCACCTAAGCTGTTCCAACCCTACATTACCAAAAAAAGAGTTACATTAGAGGAATGACAGACTCTAGAAGTGCTCCCTCTCTCTCTTTCCCTTTCCAGACAGGAAAATCTGTGCCAAGCTGCACTGTCTGAATTTCTAATAAGACGACTTTCTTTCTCTGCCCATCCCCCTCCATCCCTTAGCTAAATACACAGAGACTGCTGTGGGGATATCCCCATACTAGAGGTTCTGAGTATCCTCTAAGCAAATGGCTTTCTGGAACCCAAACCTCCCTGAAACTGTTATCATGGCGATAAAATCAACAAAACAAGACCGTGGTAAAATCATTTACTAAATCTAATGCAAGTCAGCTCATCTTCATCCATAGGTACAACAGATATATACCCATTAGCCCAAAATTAAGGGGAAATGCACCCTGCAGCCTACGCTGATGGTCCCCCGTGTTGCTCCTGAAGCCAACTTCAGTCCATTCAGAAATTTCAGGCCAATTGCTGTAGCTTAGCAATGGGGCTCATTCCCTGTTTCTTGCCCTTCCCATACATACAGAGAAGGCAAGTCTTGCTGACTAGCTCCTGTGTAGATCAATCTACCACTGCCTTTTCTTTTGGGGGATTATTCCTTATTACTAATCCCCATGCCTTCCCCTTGTTTCCCCAGATGTTTGCAGATGTTTGTTTCCCCACCCTTTCCCACATTATCTCCCATGACACTAACACAGACTCTATTCTTTTTTTTCCCATATGGTACCATTGTAGCTCTAATGTTATAGTAATCAAAGCAATAAAGAACAGGGGGTGTTCTTTCGCTCCTACATTCCTCTGTAGGTTCATGGAAGAACTGATAGTTCAGCTCCATAGAAACCAAGTAGCAATGTTCCTACTTGCAACTTTTTTTTTTAATCTGTTCAATCATGTCCAATTCTTGGAAACTGCCTGGGCAAGTCCCTGCAGTTTTCTTGGGAAGGTTTTTCAGAAGTGGTTTGCCATTGCCTCCTTCCTAGGGCTGAGAGAGAATGACTGGCCCAAGATCACCCAGCTGGCTTTGTCCTTAAGGCAGGACTAGAACTCACAGTCTCCTGGTTTGTAGCCCAGTGCCTTAACCACTACACCAAACTGGCTCTGTTACTTGCAACTTAGAGATGTTTAAAAATAAAGGGAAGGGAAGGAAAACTTTACAATACTGTGAGGATGGGGGAAAAAGCAGGAGAAACTGTTTCAACCAGTTTGGGCCAAAACTGAAGGGTGCCCACTGGGAGATAGGGTTGAATGGAGTATGAGTTTTTAGGGTTGGGGATACTTCATTGCCTTACAGGCCATCACTGGTTCCACCACAAGAATTTAACTGCTGACTAACAATAAGCTTAACAGCCCAGGCAGCATAACAGCTCGGCTACTCAGGGCAGTGATCAGGCACTGGAAATGAGGGAGCACGCCAGGCATTGTAAAACTGGGGATGCCACTAGAATAGAATGGAGCACATAGGAGACCATCCACTCTAAACAGCTAAAGTTGGCTCAGATTAGAAAATGGCAGTTTTGAGCTGAAGCTAGAAAATATGAGTGTAGGGTACAGTAGACCGGGAGAAGGAAAATATCATCTGCCTTGCCTTGGAAGCAGTGCATGGCTCATACTGGTGATCATTACTGATATTACACTTTCCACAAGTGTATACAGGGAGAGTAAACAGATAGTGCTTGTTTAGTGACCACAATTGGAACCTGCAACTTGGTCATTAACTGAAGCAGTTGCTAAGTGGAACTGTGCTTATGATCTCACTTCAGTTTTCCTTTGCTTTACAGACCTGCAAAGATCGTAAATGCAAGGATTGATCGCAGAGTTACTTTCTCATTACCATCGTAACTGCAAACAGTTGCTGTCTGAGGCAGTCACTAAATGAGGACTACCTGCAATCATTTCCTCATCCTCAAGCTAGCAGACACTGAATGTACTTCCACATTGCCAAATCCTTCAAAAGTGGTTTGAAAATGATGTACAACTATCTTCAGTACTATTGAATCAGAATCACTGAGATCAAGGAAATATAATATTGCATGGTTTTTATATGGTGATGTCTGTCTGTCTATCATCTATCTAATCTTTTATATAGTTTTTAAATTGTTGTAAGCTGCCCAGAGTCATATATTTTATATGGTGGCCATATAAATTGAAATGAATAAATAAGTATCACTGCCACAAAAATCCCTTCACATTGCTCTACACAAAAGAGAAACATAGCATCCCAGCAAGCATCTGGCTTCATGCATGGAGTAAAGGGAATCTGTCAATTTACACCCTGGTTGCTGTTCCTGGGCTCCCAGTGAGACATGCAAGGCTGTCAAGCTACACCTGCCCCTTATGGGACCTGCCAAATGCAGCGAAAGCTCAGGAACTGGGGGGATAAGGGAGGTAAGAATTTCTTCCTGTGGTGACTCTGCCTAACCCTAACTCCACATAGTGGAAGCTCCAGCTAAAAAATTTCTGTAATGGCTTCTGGCATCACAGCTAAGAAAAAGGTAAATGGGCTCCATTGTCAGAGACAATGACTTGGAATCATAGGGCAGAGAGTAGTGGTGTGCCCAAGGTATGGCTAACCAAGTCAAGAAGATAGCCATGAAGGTGCAATCAAAACGTGCACATAAAAAACAGATGAAGTTGTGGACATCCCTGGTACAGAGTCAGTCTGGGAATGGTGGAAGTACCCTGCAAGAATCATGGCACATGGATGTGTGCTCCCAAAATAAGTTTTGATACCAAGAACAACCTAATGTATCTGGATATGCTCTAATCTCTCATTTTCTCCTTATTCAAGTTTTTTCACAGCATTTTCAAGGTAAAAATAAGTTTTCATAACATTCTGTCCCAATATAAACATGCTGTAAGAGATTTTGTGTGGCGTTCAAGCATGTAGCCCCTACTAAATTGGGGATAAGCAACTTGTCCTTCAGATGTTTTTGACTACAGTGATCACAATCCCTTGCAATTGGTCAGGCTGGCTGGGCCTGAATCCAAAATATCTGAATGCTGTCAGAATGCCGACTCCTGTTCATAGATAATCTACTCTCATCTTTTCTCCTTTTCTGCTTTTGTCCTCACTTCTGTATTTATCATCACACTGTCATATAACAACACATCATCTTTAAAAGGGCATCTTAATCTGGCCTACAGTGCTTGTGCAGTACTTGAGCGACCACCACAAGATTTCTGTCTTCTAATTCCAAGCCATTTACTCAGTGTATCATGTTATGTCTGCATTGTGCGCTTTCTCTCTCTCTCTCTCTCTCTCTCTCTCTGAAACATGCTTTCTCTCTCTCTCTCTCTCTCTCTCTCACACACACACACACACACACACACACACACAGACACCCTCAAGTTGCTTCTCTGGTCTCAGGCATGTTGGTTAGGCTCAGAGGCAGATTAATTAGCTTGGGGATGCAGGGAATGAGGTGTGAGCCAAGGCCCTATGGCAGATGCACTGTCCAGATGGATAAAGTGACTCTGTTTGCTCCCATCTCAAGAGGGAACTGTTCTTTCCCTTAACTAGAGCCATCCCTCCTGTTGGGGAGGGGTGGGGGAAGCAGCATCTCAGACAGCCTGGGATGTTTTCCAGCTCAGAAGTTTTCTTCTCCAGCTGAATACATGGTGGGAGGCCCAGTGCCAGGATGACAGAATTTGCTGCTTTAAGCAAGCTGAAGGAATTCTTGCTCAATCACATGCTTTCTTCACAACCTCTGTGTAATAGAATCCAACATCCTAAAATCAAAGAGCCTCAATCTGAGCCCAGAAGGACATTTTTCCCCATGCAAGCTCTACATCATCTTTAAGAATAGAGGCCAGAGTGGAATGTTTAACTTTCTTCGCCTGCCACCTTTCTTCTGCCGTTCTTTTCCCCTGCCTCTGTGTGCCCCTGTGGAGTTTGAGACAGTTACTTGCAGAGGTGTATTGGGGAGCCCATGATATGAGTGATGGGCAAAGGTGAGGCAGTTCCTCCCTCTCCTGTACCACTAAATCTCACTCATTTCCCCCTAAAAAATGGCCAGCCACTTTTGGTGGCCTATAGGTTCAGCCTTAGAAGAATCTTGGATCAGCAACCCCCAGCATTTGTGGAGCCCACTCTTCAGGCTGAGAGTTTCCAGGATGTTTTTAATCTTTGGGCAATCAGTTCTATTTGCCTGGGTTTCAGATCTCTTGGCAATGCATGGGAGGCTGTGGTATGGATAATATAAGTCAGCCACAGGCATTCAGATGGAATGCAGAGGGCGTAAGTCCTCATCATCCAGGCAGTTTCACAGTTTATTTTACACCCTATTAGATTCCAGCTGGCAAGAAGGCTCCCTATAAATATACATAAGGGCCCATTTACATGACAGTTTATTTGGACACAAATTCCACCACGGCATGGCAGACAGCTCTTTTGTAGCAGCTAAAATTTCTCTCTGCAGAGAGAAGGAGAAAACTGTGGAACCAGGAAATGTGCAGTACCATAAAGGTTAACAATGTGACCTGATAACATACAGGTGAATGCCCTGACCTCACCTAGGGGCAGATGGGAGGAGGTTAGCTGCTATTTGTTCACAATTTACTTCCATCCTGTTGTATTGCACTTTTCTTCCCATTGTCTTAAGACATTGTGTGAATACCCCTTTTCATTCTCACAGTAATCATTTGATGTACAGATTCCCGACCAAACAAAACAGTCTGTTCAGCTGAATGGGGCTACAGTTTCATTTAAAATCTTTCCCCATAACATGCGGAGGTCAGAAATTGGGAGTCTAGAGCTTCTTACCTTCATGCATTTTTTCCCCAAACAACTGAAGAGGTGTGTAATCAGTGATATAACCTGACAATGCTTACTTTCTGTTTTACATAAAGTGAGGTAGTATATCTTATTTAAGGCAGCCTCCAAGGGGCATCACAAAAAAGGCAGTGCAGTGTAGCAGTTAAAACAGAGGCAGGCAACTTGATCTCCTCCAGATGTTTTGTATTTCAGCTTCCAAAATTCCTGAAAATTGGTCATGCTGCTATACTAATAGTTTTGCCCCAAACAGCTGATAATCACTGGGTTGCCTATCCCACAATCAGAGTGTTGGGCAGGGTGTATGAAATCAAAGCCCTGCACGAGAATGATATTCAATTGGCAACCCTGGGCTAGTTGCTTTTTCTCAGATTAATTCACTTGTGGCTAGAAAAAGAAAATGGGGAGAACAATATATGTATGTGTATATGAGCTTATTGGAGGAAAGGGGGGATAACATTGCAAATATCAGTGATGCTAAAACAAAAACAGCAATAGTACTGAGATTGAAATCTCCTAACCATTTCCAAATACTGCATGATACAGAAACTCCCAGCAACATACGGTACCTAGGAAGTCAACAACTACAATGGAGGGAAATATTTGGGCCTTATAACTCAGAATTGTCTGGGTTCCAGCAGTGTATCTTCTGATGGGAAGATTCTCAGTGCTGGAGACTGCCAAAGTTCTGAGCCTTTGGCATTCAGCCAGTTACCCAGAGATTCAATTTAAGCCATTTATTTGTTCTTGATTGTTATTCCTCTACATTATTATCATTCTTCAAAGGCTCCAACTGAGATAAGGACCACATTGTACAAGGGGTTGCACTGCTAAGGACAGACCCTGTCTCAAAGGTTCACGTCATCATGAGTAACCAAGGTGCTGAAAACAGAAGGATAATCATCTTGTGCGCAACAAGAAACCAAGAGACAGAAAACCAAGGTGATCACTTGCTTAATTCTCAGTTGAAACACGTCACATGTGCCACATTGGGATCAAAATGCCTGATTCCCCACTTCATTGTTGAGCTTTCTCCAAGTCAGAGTTCTCTTTTGTTCATATAATTGAATTGGCATTATAGTTGCCAGTAAAAATATTGCTTTCAATGGCTGTCAAGAAACCTGTAAGTGGAATTGCTTGCCAGTAAAAACTCTGGTTTCAAACCCTCTCAATTAATTATTATTTCATGTAATCGTGTAATCTATGTCCAGAATAGCATACTTCCTCTAACAAATAAAATGATCTGCTTACTAATAGTAATTTGAAGATTACATAGAAGCTCCGTTCACACAACATGAATGATCTAGCTACTCCATGTCTCAGTTAACTGATTCACCTTTGTATGCCAACAACAAATGATCTGGATGACTTAATCAGTCCTCCATGTTTTTGGTCCTCCCAGCTCCCACAAAGAAGGCTGGGAAGCTATCACTTCCCTCCCACCAGAAAGCAGCTATTTCAGCACGCAGTTTGCTTATGATCCATGTACACTTTCAGAACTCACATGCTTTGTAATTGTATGTTAGACCATAGTTCAGCTTTCTCCAATCTGGCTGCCTTCCAAATGACTGGATGTCAACTTTCAGAGAGAGCCAGTCTGGCGTAGTGGTTAAGGCACCAAGCTAGAAACAGGGAGACTATGAGTTCTATTCCCACCTTGGGAAACAAAGCCAGCTGGGTGACCTTGGGCCAGTCCTTCTCTCTCAGCCCTAGGAAGGAGGCAATGGCAAACCACTTTGAAATCTTGCCAAGAGAACTGCAGGGACTTGTCCAGGCAGTCACCAGGAGTCAAAGCTGACTTGAAGGCACCCACACACAACTCTCAAAATTGCAGTCTACTATGGCTGAAGCAGCTGCAGGCTAACACATGTGGAGGGCACCAAGTAGAGGCAGACTGTGACAGTTAATCTTCATAGTCATACTTAAAAAAATAAAGATTTTATTCATATGAGGGGAAAAAATTCTTATGCTGGTGGGCAAATCCAATAAACTATTGCACTACTATCACAAGAGTATTTAACACTGAAGGCAAAGGTGTACTGTATTTTGCAGTCATTTTCACAAAAATGTGAATTTGACTTTCACTGATAATAAATATGCCAGAACTAAGAACCTTACCTAATTAAAAAGGAATCCTTAGTTGGCTAATCTCATAAATCAACTAATTTTAAATATTTGATTAATATAGAGCTGTTGTGTATATGAATACAAATGATCGTATTCTAGGAATTTTTCTTGCTTTTAGATAATACATAAACATGTCATAATAGACAGCCACATAGGCATCAGTCCGTAATCATAATGATGCTAAAATAATGAAAAATGCATCAAGACATCACCATGCAAGTTCCGCCCTTTTGTACTTGCAGTACAGTAACACATGCTAGTACATAAGGGGCAGAACTTGTGTTCTAACATTGCAATGCACAATTTATCATTTGCCCCTCCTTGCAGATTTTATGGACAATTCCATTTTAAGATGTATTTGGAGGTCTACGAGATATGGGGAAAATGTGCTCTGTGCTCCAGAATACACCTCAGGGCTCCCATAATTCCAGCTGCACTTTGGGGGAGGTGCACTGCAATCGGCAAAATTATTTAGCTGCTCAGAAGTCTCCCAAAAGGAGGCCTATTTCTCCCCACACTTCTGCTTTGGGAGGAAGATCACTCACATGCTTATCTCTCACTTTTTTTCTCAGCTGGGAAGGCCACCTCTCCACCATACTGTCTTGCCTGCCAGCCTGCAGCCTGTAACCTACCATAGGTGACAGCAAGGTTATCACGGACAGACTGAGTGCCCTCTATTGATAGGGCTCAGTGTCCTACAGGGGAGGGAGGGGTATATATGATGAAAGAGGGAAAGAACATTGATCTTTTTTAGATCTCAATCTTGAACATATTTTCCTGGTAACGAGCCCTACTGATCCACCTTAATCTATACATTTTCCTTTAAGCGAATTCTGTTCTGCCCATACAAGGACTAACTCTCAAAACTATTTCAACGTACGCAGGATACAACCAAAGACCTTGGGAGCAGTTTCTCTTCTCACAAACCAAGGTATGCTTTTATATTGCTCTAAAACATGAAAATACCCACTGCTCAGTTAATCACAGGACACATTCTTAATCTATTTAAGACTAAACCAATTGATTAACTATGGTTGCACTCTGATAGACATATCCTTGGAAAAAACCCATTAAACTCAACTAAGCACAACTTATTATGAATAAACATGCCTAGTATTTAGTGTAAAATCTCTCCATCCCTAGTTAGTTCCAGTAAAAATTTCATGGATAACAATAATTTAATCATTTCCTATATGCATATTCAGCTTTCACGCTCCCTTTCTGTCCTGAACTAAGTCCCTCTTCTGAAGCACAATTTATGGGACCAGTAGGCTGTGCAGGGAAGAGATCTGATATCTGCCTCTTGTCTCACTGGGGAGGATCATCCAAGAGATAAAAGCATCTCTCAGGAGCTGGCCACCACTGTGGTCATGTTCTTGCCTCTGTCTCATTTTAATGTATCCTGATAGAAATGGTTAAAACCTTCTCATGTTTATATCATGATTATTATCTGAGTCACAGCTGGGGTGCTGCTAATTAAATGTATTTCTTAATTAACAAGATCACAGAGAAAGCATGCCAGCCGGGTTTGGTTTTCAATCACTGTTGACAAAAGCAGCTGATGCCAGCTTTGAGCTGGGGGTGGATGGGAAGGAGGGGCTGCCACCATTGGAGATGCTGGGTTATCTGAAAGCCAGTAAGAACCAGTCTGCAGCCAACTGGTATAACTAGAAAGTTCAAAGCACATGGAAACAACAGTAGTGTAGTTGTTTTAACATGCATCCAAGTTCTGCCAGCTTCAGTTGGCGTCAATTTAAGTTACACAGATTGCTTTCTGAGGCTTCCACAAAGTGAATTCTACCTAGATATACTCAACCCCAACTTTTATGATGCTCCATGAATAAAGGCTCCCAAACTTCATTTCTGTGGCCTTTGGAGTTCCATTTGACCATGCTGCCAATCTTTAGTGTCAAACTGCTGAACACTTTCATTGTATTTTTTGCCAATTCAGATGGAAAATTTTATGAATCTATTAAGCCATAAAATATGCTCAGAATATTAAGTTAGCTCCCACATCACTGCCTCCCCCCCAAGCTAGAGTTGCATGCGTAAGCAGCATAAAAAATGTGGGTAAATAATTTAATAAATAAAACTATCCCAATTCTTGGAAATCCTGGCTTTGCTTCCTCACTTCAGGTTGTCATCTTCTACACTGTGGCAATGGGCACACACACACACACAAAGAAATGTGAAAAATTGCCTGTCCAGAGATATTCTCCTACCCACTCCCACTGACCTTTCTATACCCCTTTCACCATCCTGGTTTCCCATAGATGAGTTCTGACTACATGTATTAGAATTCCCACCCACTGTCCATGACAGTTGGCATTGCTGCAAATTTTAGTCCTAACACCTCTGGAAGGCATCCAGGGAAGGTGTTCAAAAGAACATAATAACTTCTGCCCAATGACAAGGCTTTAAGAATTTGTTTATAGATAAGAGAATGAGATATGGGAAAAAGAGATCATTTGTTGTATTTTAAGAGAAGGTGATAAGTTACTAAAATTGTCTATACTTGTGATGAAGGGGGAAGTTATTTCTTTATATATTTCTTTTCTTTTTCTTTACTATATTCTTATGTTTTCTTCCTTTTATTTTTTATTTTCTGCACCTTCTATTTTTTCTTTTCTTTTTTCTTTTTTAGTTTGTATTAGTTTTTATTGTTGTAATTGTGATTTTTAATAAAATTACTATAAAAATGGGGTATAATTTGAGGATAAATCAAATGTCTTCTTTCTTTCTGTGAAGCAATACACAGAGCCATACCCAGTGGTTGTTCAATTTCTAAACCCGTTTAGATGCAGAAAGACTCTATACTGCTGACAAGGAGCATCAGGACTATTCAACTGAGATGTAAGAGTTCTGCTGGACCACATCAAAAGGCTAAGAAGTTCAAAGTCTTGTTTCTAGAAAAACTTAGGCAACCACTATGAGAAATGGGATGCTGAACTTCTTAGGCTTTCGATGAGTAAGACCCAAGGTGGCTGCCATAAATATCAGGTCCAGGGATTAAGTCTTCTCTATAATAGTGCCCCCCTGCCCATTCTGGAATATGTTGTGTTCAGAAGTACAGTTGGCCCCAATTCTCCTTTTATTCCAAAAGGTCTTGAAGACTATCTTATTTCAATGGCCCTTTAGCCTAGAGTGTGATTGTGGGCAACTACTGGTTTATTTTTATAATTATGTTTTAATGAGGGATGAAATACTCTCTGTGTGTGCTTGTGGTAGTTTTTTAGACCAGGAATCTGTCTTATCCTATTTTCAAGCAATTTGTATTGCTGCATCTTCACATGAAAAAGAATTGCATTCTATCATTTTAAATATGAGCTCTGTGGGGAAGCTTTCCCTTTTGTCTCTTCTTCATTTTCTACCATTCAGTTTGACTAACCAAGACTGGAAAAACCATTTCTAGAGATTTTAACCCTGCATCATTTTATATATACTCTCCTTACCCACTTTTTTTCCTAAATAAAGTAACCCAAGCTATTGCTGTTTTTATCAGGGAGAAATTAGTCTAGTCTTCCAATAACATTCGATGTACTGTTGTTCTTGTTCATTTTTGTTTTCTTCTTAGTGTCTGTAGTTGGTTTGGGGAAGCAAGTAGTCAAGGAGTGGTCATCCAAGCAATCCACACAAGGACATCTGCTGTACCCCAGAAGCAAAATGTAAATTCTGAATTGTTTCTCCACTCTCAAGCATTTTGCCAGTGACTGTAGCTTCATTTCTCCAATAAAAGGCTGAGGGGTTGTCTTGCTTTCTTGCCTGACTCAGAGCAACATCAGTGGGAGTGATTTCTTTCCTACATGTGTAACGTTTTCCCTGCACTATTGCTCACTCCTCCCACCCCCATCACCTCCTTCCCACATTTTCTTCTCCCACTCTGTCGTCCCCCGAGAATGGGAAAGCAGACTAGATTTCTCTCCAGTCTTGGCAGTCTAATCGTGTGCCACCTGAAGAGCGGCAGGAATGAATCACATTTGAGCCTCAGGAGTGACTCACACATTTCAGGCTGTCAGAATACAGCAAGAACCAAAGTTCCCGGATGAAAGCACGAATGAACACACTCACTCACATGCTCTCGTATACATTCATTATAATGCTTCTGGAAATCACCGGGCAGCTGTTCTCTTTGGGAAGTTAGAAGTCATCTGGATTTGGGTTCTTTTCCACATGGCTTCTTGCCCCTAACATGGAAACAAGGAAGTCAGATTCCCTGTTTACACTGAAGATCCTTTATCCTACTTTGGCAGAAATGTGTAAAGGCAGTTGGAGGCCTCTGTGGGAGTGGCACCAGGCACAACAATGTTTCCAGTATCAGTTGCACAGCCAAGACTGCATTGGTATGTCACACAATCATCAATGTGTGTATACATACAACAAGCTGGCACACATTGGAGGCACTTCCCAATAATTAACTGTTCCTCGAGTCTTCTAACGTCGGAATGGAAACAAAGCAATTGAGTGAGCGGCACTAAACACTTTAGTGACTAGGATGCTATAGGCATTTCAGTGCCATCAGTGAAAACATACTGTCTTAGCCAATAGGAAAGCAAAAACATTTCAGCCAATCAGTGCTCCACTACCAAACAGGAACTGCATGCTTTGCTCCGTCCCCTCAGTTTTGCACCTAAAATTAAGTTATCTCCCTTACCAAGCTAGAGAAGGAAAGGGTCTCTTCTGATTTGCCCATCCTGATGGGTATGCTTCCTGCCATAACCGTCCTACATTTTGGCCCCTTGGGCCAGTCTTACTGTCCTGTCCTGCCATTTCACTGGAAGAACAGGAGCTGGGAAGCAGGAGAATTCAGAGACTCTAATAGAACAGAATGTTTGTAGCTCAAGGTTAAACTGTGGAGTCCTTGGTGCTCCCTGAGCTTGGTTGTTTTGGTTGTTTGCCTGCAGAACTTTCAAAACTCTTACACTGGGGCTACATGGACCTCTGTATACACAACAACAGAGTCAACTTCAGCCACTTCTAGAGAGCTACCAATGTGGTGTGGTGATGAAGGTGTTGGACTGGGACTCTAAGGACCAAGTCCGTCTTAAGCCATCAAAAGCTCACTGACCATTGAACTCACCCCAGTGGTTGCTGTGGTCAGGAAAACTGGGACAAGGGGCCACTATGTACATTGCCTTTAGCTCCTGAAGGAAGGTAGGTTAGACGTTCACAAATATATATTTTAAAATATTAAAAAGAAGATTTTCATTTGCAAAAAAAAAAAAGCCCTTGCGACTACAGCAACGTATTAACTTATCCCTAGGAGGCTCTATCCACTCTCTTTGCAGACTGAAACCCAAGCCTTAAAACTATTTTAGAGTTTTGGACTATATCTTAGAATTGGGGGGCCCAGGATAGCAGCCAGAAATGCCAACATGCTCCAACCAATGGAGGTATAGTAGCTAGGGCTAGGGTTATGAGATCCAGGCTGCCAAAATCAAGGGATCACTACATAGGAGCAAAGAGACAGAATTGTCCACGTCTCTTTGCTGTCACCTAGGGGCATTTGTGTTTTTGCAGCCCAGATCTGCTATCCCTAGCTCCAGCTACCTCCATCGGTACTGTATATGCCAGGCTCCCTGCCTCACCTGACTACTTATTTTAAACATAAATTAAAAAATGGGAAGCTGGCATGTTGTAAAACCAAGTGATAATCCCTAGCATCTTGTATATTTCCAGAAATGCTTTTGGGCCTCAGATAAGTCTAATATGATTTCTTGGAAAATAAAAAGTGATGAGCATCTGTGGCCCAGTACAATGTCTACTTCCCCCACCCACAAGAGAAGACAGGATGACTGGTAGCATTCAGTAAAACTGTGGTTTATAACTGGTCCTCATGTCAGGCACTTGTGAATGGACAACCAAACTCCAGGAGCCATTTCACAAAAGCACTAACCATATATTTTTAATTATTTTGTTTGTTTATTTATTTATTTCTCAAATGTATACTACTGCCCATCTCCCCCAAAGAGGGACTCTGAAATTATGTATTTTTTTTATAATTAGATTTTTATCCTGTCTTTCCTCTAGGAGTCAAAGGCAGCTTAGATAGTTCTCCCTCCTCTCGTTTCTTCCCAAAACAATTGGGAGGTAATCTGGGCTGAGATCCAATGACCAGCTCAGGATCATCCAGAGAGCTTTCACGGCTGAAGAAGAACTTGGCCCTAAGCTTCTCAATTGTTTATCCAACATCTTAAAACATACGTTCTCAAAATTGGGGCTTCCTGCCATAGTTCATGTGCAGAGAACCTCAGTCTTGTCCTTGAGTAGCTACATAGAGAGAAGCCTTGTTAGGTATTTTGATAGTTCTATTAGTTATTTTCATGGGGTTAACAGCATTTTAGTTCTTATACTGCAGTGCTGCGGTCTGCCTTCACCTACCAGTGGTAGTTCTGCAAACTGCTGAGATATACAAGCATGAAAGTCTTCCAGGAATGGCTGAAAGAACTGTGCCTATTTAGCCTAGAGAAGGAAGTGCTGAATGGAAACCTGACCATATATTTCAAGTACCTGAGGACCTAACATCCAAGAGAGCAAATCTTATTCTAACTGCATAGGGAACAAAACTAGATTGAATGGGCTTCAATTACAGGAGGCAGAGATGATATATTTGGTATTGCAGAGTACCTGCCAAGTGTTCTTGCCAAGCTTATTCCACAGTTCTTGGACCTCATTCCTCCATGCTGGTCCCCTTGCTCAGTTGCCTTCACCATTAGTATTAGAAGTAGGAAAAGGAAGAAAGGAGAGGAGGAAGAGTCTCCAGGCATCATGTTTTGATATTATGGGCAGTTGTAAAGGGTGAGCAGGGAAATTACAAGGAGTGAAGTGCAAGGAAGTGGGCCCATTATATCATCTTGCCATAACCCTCCTGACCCCAAAAATTCTGGAGATGACATTGACAAAAGGATAGATTTTCTTACTTCAAGTCCTTAAAGAAGAGAACAAAACCTGAACAGCATCTTGCATCTGCAGGAGGCTCTACACAGGTACAACACACTGGCACAGTTTCCAGAGCTGAGGTCCTCAGCACAGGGCCCATGGGTGCCAGTGTGCCAGCCTCTGGCAATGGCCATCTGAATCAGGAAGCTGGGATGTTTCAAGGCAACCTGTGAGCCTCCAGCCTCATCTCTAATTCAAAGAGTGTCTCTGAGCCTAGGAGGCATTTGAGAGAAATAAAAATGGATGGTGTCTTCTGCCCAGTGGTTTGCTTGGAAGTATGTCTGGCTATCCACAAAGGAAACAAAGGTAAGCTGGAATAATAGTGAGCATCGAGGCAGAGATAATAACATTTATGTTTTCATCCACTACTTTTCTATCCTGCCAAGTATTCAAAGCTGCTAAAAATTTTAAAAGAGAAAAAGAATATAAAAATTTTAAAAAGCGTAAAAGATAAAAACCACAGATAAATAAAACAAGTCCTAAAATCTGGAAAGTCTGGTGGGGAGCATCCTCACTGGTTTGCTTTTTAGTATGTGGTTGTTTTGTTACTGAACACACCTGCCATTTTGTGACAATGCCTACAACATGCTCATCATCCCCAAACATCTAGACAGGTAGCCAGGCTAATTTCTGTTGCAGACAAAACACCAATGATTCCTGTGGCTCCTTAGAGACAGACTGGATGGACAATTGTGATATTAATGCCCATCAGGAATTATGACCTTGGCTGTTGCTACCCGTAACCAATTTTGGTGATAAGCTTACCAGTGCATATGGAAGCCGAGCTAAAATTCTCTCTCTCTTTTTTGAAATCTGGAAGTGCATAGATAAAGTATGTGGCCATAGGTAAAGAATGCTGCATCTGCTGGGGAACTGGATCAGAAATATGGAAATGGGAATTCCAAGGAACCTGGTGAAATTAATTTCTGTTTAAATATGCACAAGCTTGCATGGATAAGTCTACTGTCCCTCCCACCAGACTAAAGTACCTGTCTGATTTATACTGAGGGCTTATTGTAGTCACAAAGAGCCTGACTTATAAATCAGGAAATTTCTGGATTGAATTTCACTTCGGCCATGAATTCATTAGATGGTGTTATGCAATCAGAGCCCTGGATTAGAAGGACTCCTACCTGAGTTGAGTTCTAAAATATCAGTAGCCCTGATTGGCCAGTACATTCCGATGTAATTAAACATGTGAACAGTGAAGAGCAGAGCAGTCTTTCCAAATCACACTCATAAGATCAGTAAAGAGACAGAGCCCAAGTCGATAGAGATACGATGGCTTCCCACTGCAGACAGCCATGCAGTATCTGTGGAGACAACTCCTCAGTACAACTTATAAGGGAGGAGTTGGACAGCACCATTTTGCAGTGCTCAGTTTTACATGGGAACCTATTGCTTAAATCAGTGTTTTTCAACCTTGGCAGCTTTAAGATGGGTGGACTTCAACTCCCAGAATTCCCCAGCCAGCAAGGCAATTATAGCATCTTTTTTTTTTTAAGGCAAAAGGAATGTTCTTTCTAACTATTGACCTATTAGGATTATCTCCAGATGTGTCAAACTTTTCAGAGCTCGGACAATTTATTTCCAGCTCTACTCTGTTTATCTGAAAATACAGCAAAACTGGTGTTTTTCTCTGAATCACTGTGGATAGTCTTTTTCCCCATTGATGGGAACTCTTGCCTCATCCCATTTTCCAGTCCCTGAGTTGTTTTACTCTCCCCCACCCTTCTGAGAGGTCTGGTGTCCTATTTCTGGACCCAACAGAATGCATTGTTTAGAATTTATCTCCCCCTCTGCCCCATCCCAGTTGCCATAGCATCATAAAATCATATCTCCATGCTTAGAGATATTAGGAAAAAGTGTTTATATGCAAAATTGCTTGGTATGTCATCATTTTACCTTTACAATTCACAGCACCTTTGAAATGCAACAGAGGGATGATAGTAAGGCAACTGTGAAGACTTTGGAGGATTTTGGTGCTTTTATTTACATTTTTTACAGTTCATCTTCCCATGCATAGTTCCTCCTCTTAGCCACTATGCAGCATTTTTTAAAAATAGGCAATCATACAAATATGCACAACTCCTTATACTGAAAAACACAAGAGGAGCACTGGCTATTTATTTTATTTCCTTTTTGTATGAAATGGGAGTGAAGGGACTTTTGTTATTCCATGATTGATAGTAGCTTATTGGTAGCCCAGTGACTGGATCTTCTTCCTACAGTCTTATCGATCATTTGGTGGTTGAGCTGGGGGATGGCTGTTGGAATTATCAGGGGTCAACTCAGCATTGTCTCATAAGCATAAGGGGGTCTTTCTAGTAAACACATCTCTATTGTGCTTGTGGGATGTCACATGGGTCACCTGATTTCCACTTCCTCCTCCTTCTTGGGTTTGGGGATGAATGATCTCCATTACCTCTTGGGTACACCTGCAAGCAGGAAGTGCTGCAGAATGCAGCTCTCATCCTTCCATCTCGCTTGCATTCAGACATTTCTATTTCCAATAGAAATGTTTCTACAAAGAACCAGTGATGAAGAAGTGCTTTCTACTATGAAGCTACTTGTATCCAGATCTACTGAATAAATATAAGCTACCTTTTTTTCTCTCTTCATCTAACTACTGTGTGAAGACTGAATTATTTTCTGAATGTAATTAAGCTTAATGTGCAAGCTTTGGTTCATTCTTCAACTTTGCAAGATTGTTGTTAGCTGCTTGGAGTTCTTTTATTAACCTTTAAAAACTCCATCAATGGCACATGGTGTTGGTTGCAAGATATTAGTGTTTATGGTTAGCAGAAGTGAAGATGATCACAGACTGGTTTTGATTTGAAGATGCTTTGTGAAAAAGTAGAAGGGTGCTAATGCTGATCATGCCTCTTAATACTAGTTGCTGGGGAACTTGGGCTTGAGAATTGTATTGTGTTCATGTTCTGCTTATAGGCTCTCTGCCAGCACCTAGTTGGCCGCTATGGGAACAAAATGCTAGACTAAATGAGCCTTTGGTCTGATCCCGGAGGCTCTCAGTATGTTTTTAACCTACTGTTTTCTAGCCTCAGTGCTACTATCTTCAATATGGAGGATAATGGTAAAGGCTTACCTTATAGTTATACAGATTACAACAGGTGAGGGGAATCCGTGGCTCTCTAGGCACTGCTGGATTTCAGAGGCTCCCAAAAGATAGCCAACTAATACTCGGGGATGGTGGGGTGAGGCAAGTATTTGTGGACCTGGGCTACAAACATATTAGGTGTCTGGAATATAAAAATGCTGTATAAACAGTTGTTTTTATCCTGGTTATTTGCATCACTGAGCTGATAAAGTCAGGAAAAGCCTTTTAAATTAAACTTTTTTAATGAATGGTGGCCCGTCTTCTCTCAGCTTGCACTATATTATACAGAAAGTAGCAATTTCCTATTGCATGGCACCTGAAGAGGAGGGAGGGAGGGATGCCCAGGATGAAGTTGCAGAGGGAGCAAGTTGTGCATTGTGGGGGTGGGGGAGTTTACTGAGATATAGTTACTGAGATATATTTCAAGATGGGCAACCTGTAGTCCCAAGGATGCTTGGAACTCCCAGGACCTCATTTTGTAGTCCCCAGAGTTCATTTTAATCACTATGGCTGAAAACTTGTGCTACGGTTTCTCACCATGTTGAGATCAGAAACCAATAAAAATTGTAGTGCCGGCCCTTTAAAAAATTAACATGTTTTTAAAACAAAGAGGACATTGAAGGCCTCCTATAAGAGCAAAAGATGAAAAAAACCAAATCCAGGTCCAGCTTATATATACGATGAAGCTAGCTCACAACAGGTATAAGTCATGGACCCTTGAGAAAATGTTAATTCTCTCCCCTGGGGGGGAGGTTCTTCCACATATGAATAATGAGCGTATTATAATTGTAAACAGCCAAGATCCAGTTTGAGATTCAAAGGAAACAAGATACATTCTGATGTGATTCAATATTTGATCACTGCCTACAATTTGGAAAGCATCCAAATTTGCTGCATTTTTAAAATGTTATTTATTTATTTGTTTGTTTGTTTATTTTTGCAGAATGGGATGAAAACAGGGACGGTAGCTCATTTAGACAATAATACCCCTTCAAAGTTTCAGGCAGGTCACTTGAAGGGTTTCACCGCATTAAGTTTTTAAAATATTTCTTCTGTACTTGTTAAGGTCAAAGCAGCAAAATTGAGGAAAGGATTTATGTAGGAATCTCCAGGAAGGAGCCTACAGAGTTCTGCTGAATCAGTGTGGAAAATACCCTATATGATGTGCTTGGTGCTACTTGTGGAACAATTTGAAAAACACACACTCAGTGAATACGTCTTTTGAATTATCTCCCTTCAAATAGAGATGCCTAAACCAACTAGAATAGAATAGTAAGAGACACAGACAGCAGCACAGCACTTCTCCAAGCACGATCTCAGACAGAGTTTGGGGAAGTGGTAAAATTCATTCATGCCAATATCAGAGAGCCCGTCACAAAGCTCAGATTCTCCCCCATCCCCTGCCCTGTTTTGTCCATGTATGTAAGAAAAGTTGCAGAATGTCCACTCAGTTTTCAAATTGCCTTTGAATCTCTGTAACAATTTGAAGGGATCTTCAGAATCAAAGGTGGATGATTCAGTCACATATCTTTGAATCAAATCACCCATCTGAAGTTTTAACCCTTCTAGCAGCTAAGATTCTACTGGAATCTTTTCACTCAGAGGCCTAAATAGGCTTGGGCTTGTATTATAGATATGTGCCCTGGAAGCAAAATTGAAACTTGTTGAAACATAAAATTAAAACATTTTTTTCAACAGTAAATGGATTTTTCCCCTCTCTTTGTTTGTGTTTCTTGTTGCAATCCCTTCCTGTTTGGGTTTCAATCTGCATGCACACTTTGATAAACTCCAAACATAGACAGCAGAAAAATGGGATGATGTTTTTCACTGCACGCTAAGATATGAAAAATGAAAAAATACTAAGCAGATCCTCACACTTTTAAGCAGAACATGGTAGCATGAAAATACTGGACATGCTAGCATATATTTATAGCATGTGAATTTGTGTATTCCCATGGAGCAAAGAGGTGTTTCCAAAGCTTTATTATCTTACAGCCTTTATTAGATCCAAGTGTGCATCTGATGTGCATTAGGCCTAGGCAGTCTGTGCTGTCCTGGCCCTCTGTTCCAGAGCTATCTGTATTGCAGGCAGAGTCAGCTTAGTGATCACATCAGAAGTCCAGCCCCTCCACGAACACTCACAGTGCCTGTTTTCCATAATCTCTATGTTTGTATTAAAATACTGTCAAATTTCTCAACTGACTAGTATTCCACCACTTGGAATTGTTGAGTTGTCTAATTCTGGAAATCTGAATAACTGGCAACTAAAATGCTATTTGATTATAAAAGCAATAGGATATATGATGTCATGGGAAGAGTATTTCCTATTTGGTAAATGTGCTTTTGAAGTTAATAGTTTAAAACTTTTTCACTGCATGTGGCACACAGATACGTACAGCTTTATAAACTGGACATAAAGTTGTGGTCTGCATATCTTTCTTGATTACTGTCATGAGTACTGATGGTGAGCAGGAGGGGGCCTCTATCCAGGGGGGAAAACGCATGTGTAGTACTGAGGAATTAAACAGCCATTCAAAGAGACACAGATCAGGCCTGCCTTAACTTTTGGGGTTTATCTATCTGGGTTTTTCCCACGCTTCTTCAGTTTGTTAGGATTCTGTTTAATGTAGCAGTAATAAACACTAGAGACCTACTCCTCGTCTCAGCGTGATTTCTGACTGTTAGGACAATTACCATGATATTGTTGCCCAAATGGTAGGATGTTCCAAGAACAACTTTTTCAAAGATCAGCTTTCTCATGAAAAAGCAGTATTAGAAATAAAGAGGATGTGCTTTTTTGCATATGCAGTAAAATAATAAAAAGCATTTGAAAACAAAAGATAAATATTTAAATATTTATAAGTATTTTTTGTTTAAACCACTTGAACATTAAAAATCTGCTTCAATCTGAAAACAGTTCTGGATTTCCTACAAAACTAACCATGTTTGAGAACTGAGCCTCTTCTGTTACAGTTACATTACATTTGGAACAGCAGTTATCTTGCAACTTTGAAGCACTCAGCTGTGTAAAGCCTGGGAACACTTGCAGGAACCCTTGTTTCATCCCACCTCCTACCTTCATTGGGCCTAGCAGGGAAATATGGTATTTCTAGCAATATGAATCCCTTGTTTATTTAACATAAGCCAAATGTATTCATATTCCTCCTAGGTATCTGCAGAGGGATATTTCTGAAATACGCATCATGACATGCCAATGCAAATCCCACCCTTTCTGTACTTGCATCATGACATCACGTACAAGAACATAAGGGATGGTGTTTGCCTTGTGATATCGCCATGCATATTCTGCCATTTTGACAACCTCCAATTGTGCAGACACCCATGATATTCTTCTGTCAGATGCTGAGAAGTCCATAGTCAGTTTTGCTCATGCAACATTTTTCCTTCTCTTTAGTTCTCTCATTTTAATGAAAGGAGATTGCCAACACCATTTTAAGGTATACTATTAGCCCAGTGGCAATTCTGTACAGCAGCCTTAAGCAGCTTGTTTCCATGCTAATACTGGCTGGAAATGAAGCTGGTTTAAGAAATTGTAAGGTGTTCTGTCTGAATGGCAGTTACACCACCCCATGACTGGTAGATTCCCATGCTTCTTTACTCTTCCCACCTGTGCCAGGAAAGCATGTGCCAATTGCTTTCCTGCCTGTGGATGGATCTCTAAGGATGTTTTCCATTTTGCTGAATATACAATATCCAGCAGTCAAAGAATCATACAGTTGGAAGGGACCCCAGTGTAGGAGTTGCTTGCTCACTGTAAGTACTTCACCAGACCACCAGTGGGGGAGAAAACCCACACACCAGAGGTTGACCTTTCTTGCCATCTCTTGGTCCATCATTTTACTGGTCCTCCACTGAATCAATCTTTCACCAGTTCGCTGGTGGAGGAGAAAGGCAGTTTTATTGTAGGAAGTACCTTCTGAAGGAGGGCAGGCAGCTGGGAAGTCTAAGATGAAATGACTGTGAAGGGCAGCTATCAGGAACTGAAGGAGGGAAGGCATTCTTGCCATAATGTATACCAGAGGCATTTGCCTCTAATGAAATAAAGTAGAATGGGCAGAGCATACAGCAGCACCACTTGTGATGGCTGAAGTCAGAAAGCAAGAAAAGATGGGTAGAGATTGCCCTTACAGCAGGCTAGGAACAAGTTGAGGATGACACCATGCATTCCTGTCCTTGAGAAATGGTTAGTGGGCTGTTCTGATGCTGGACAAGCAGGATGTGAAGATGAGCTTTTAGTGTTACCTATCTCAAAGCCATGGCAGCCATCATGAACAGGTGGAAGAACGTTGGGACTGAATCTGACCTTGTTCCATTTTAACTAAGAACTGCATGGGCATCACTACTGCTTGGACTCAATGACCTTTCTAATGGAGATATTGCAAATCCTAGAGTTATTTTTGTTTATGAATGAAATGAGGAGTTTAGCTATACAACTTCAGGGCAGAGTTGAGTGTGTATCTAAATAAATATACTGTCACTGCCAATTCAGAGGATCAATGAATAATGTTTACTTCTTCCTCCACTTTGCTGAGAGCACTCTTAGAATTTCCGCCTTCTTTAGGAACAGTGAGAGCCTTGGCAGTGAGCTTATATATTCCCCAGTACTACTGAATGAAGTTGTCATCTCCCTGGTAGCAATTTACTCTAACAGTGAGGGCCACTGTTATCTCTAAGGCAGACAAGAGCAGGACAGAGGCCTAAAGACTGCCTGGGTATCTATGGGAATACTTTTTCCCAGTAGCTTCTGGGAATGGGAATACTTTTTCCCAGAAGCATCCATCCAATGAGATCTTGCAGGGTGGGCTCCCCCTGCATCCCCTTTTCAGGGGTCATAGAATGTTCCTTCTCAGTCATAGCCCCTTTCATTGGAATAGCAAATCCCTGAAATCAGATTGCCTCCCACCCTGTTGGTTTTTAGAAAGACCATGTGGTCTTTGGTTATGACAAGTGAATCTATCCTTTTTAGGCTTTTTTCTCTATTTTGTTTTGCACATTCCTCAAGCACTGGTAATTATTGTTACATTGTTTTGACTGTTTTTAACTTTCTTCCTGGAAGGGGGGCTGTAAGGCTTCTGGGGTTATAGTGGCATTTACCATTCAGTAAATAAATAGATAAATAAGTGAGCTGAGTGGTGGATCCATCCATATCTGTATATTTGGGCAGACAAACTTGTGGGTCTCAAGCTCATCCAAGTGTTGGCTGGGTCTCTAGGGTCTACATACACATGCATACAGCTCATTATGGTTATGTTTTTGCTCAAGAATGCTATTATTTTTTACTTCCTTTCACTGGGCGGAGATGGCAATCCAGTAGGTTTCTTTTATATTAGAGGTCAAATAACAGCAAAAACAACACTGACCCACTTCCCATAGCTATCACATGCAGTCTTTTCTCACTTAGTCTGACTGTTTTTGTCCTGTCTTTCTCTGAACGAAAGGGAACAAAGGTAGATTACAAATAGAAATAAAACGATAACTTCGCAATACAAATTCCAGTGATCCATAAAACACCATGAAATCACCACATTAAAAACCCATTCTGCAATGCATCATAAACTGCCATTCTTGGGAAGCTTCCAAGTGACTGAACTAGGTAAGCCTTATGCCAGGGAAGTTCCACAAATCTCACGCCTCCACCTTGTACCTGCAATCTTGTTTCCTCTAAAATACACTCATGGATGGTACGTGGTTGGCTTTGCAAAATTCTGTGCCATCTTCAACAGGCTGAGCAACTACTGATAGCAATTAGCTTATATGGTTGAAGAGTTGAGAGAAGGCAATAAAAGCAATAAGGAAACTAGATGCCAGACTGAAATGGTGGGTGCTTTTCCCATGGTATGTTCCAGTGATGACTATGCATAATATATCTGATAATCTTTCATCTCCTGGAGGAAGGCTGACATTAGGCCATCCTCAGATTATGGGGCTCACACCCAATTATGATATTTGTGTCTTGGGTAAGGCAGAAAATGGAGGAAGCAAGAAGGTCAGTTTCTGGCTTTCCTAGCATGTACTTACAAGCTTTTCTCAACTGCAGGAAAAGTATATTTTGTGAATATGCTAAAAGCTAAGGAATGAAATTAACACAATGGTGAACCAAGGGACTCCTCCCTTATGCGCAAAGCATTAGTGAAATATCACTTCGGCATCTGAATTGCTTTCAGGGCAGAAATGATATGACGTGTGTACACATACAGACACCAATGCACATCTCCAAAAGTGGGGAGAAAGCAATCACAAAAAGCCCACTCACAAAGGAAAGAATAGCATTGCAAAATGTCCTGACATGGAAATGATTTCAGGAATGAAGTGAGTTCTAGAAGAAAAAAAATTGACTTTATCTAGTAGAAGAGAAAACAGCCCTAAGACACAAATATTTTGAAATGATTTTCCTCTGGTTACAACATCATGAGACTAACAGAAACCAATGCCAATTATGGGTAAAAATCAATCATATGGAATGACTTTCTGCATGACAGAGATTTTTCAAAATTCTGTACCAAGGAACACTGAAATCTGAAACCATTTATACCATATCCGCAATGGATCTCTTGCCCCCTGCCTGTTGGAAAATTTACTGAAGCTGCAGTTCTGCACCCAGGTAGCTGAGAATAAACTCCCACTGAAATCAGTAAGTTAACTGAGTGGACAAGAATATGTCCACTCTCTCTCAAGTGGAGCATAAGTCCTACTCCGTGACTAGACAGACACATCTATATTGCTTTCTTGGTAACAGTAAGAAAGGGTTCTGCTGTTACTTTCTTTGGGGATTTTTTTTCCCAACTTCCCAACCTAGTCTGTAGGCTTGGGATTTCCTAGTGTTTCCAGGCAGGAATAGTCTTGCTCTATGTGCCTGTTTCTAGCTTCTGAAATCTCTTTGTATTCTGCCCCTATATAAAAGCTTGCCATAAGAATTTTGATTCTGAAATGTTGCTGGCAAGAAGAAATCCCAAGAATGCTGAATTTTGCATTCAGTGCCACTTTTTCTCTGCAATGCAATATTAGTGGATTTGTCAGGAATACACTGCATTGCCTCAATCCCTGATGAGGCACCTGAGAGCTTGAACCTCACAATATAAATCTAAAGCTGCTGTGTTCCTGGTGCCAGATCTGACCCACTTCTTTGTTACCCTCTTTAAATGCTTTGTACGTGGCTTGTTCTCTTGTCACTTTCATTTTTTAAAAAATCATCTTCATAGCTTTTAATAGATCGTGACATTCTCTCTCCTTCTCATTTCATTAAAAAAAGAAAGGAAGGAACTGATCCAATTTAGCATTTGGTCTTCATTTTTTCTGCCTCCATTTAAAACACTTCCTTTCCTATGGCTCCCAGCACAGGTCCCTGCTCTTGCAGCTGGCATCCGTTTAAGCGTGCTGGAGGGAGCTGTAGCCAGCCAGCCACGCCTGATAATGCAGCAAGGAAGGGGAGTGGGAGAGAGAGGAGGAGGAGGAGGAGGAGGAGGAGGCGGCAGCAGGGAACACTCTCCTGTCCTTGGATGAACTCCTCACTGGCTCACTCATTAGAGATGCTGCCACGCGGCGGCTGCGCCTTGGGAAGCCTTCTTCCACACAGGGATATTTTTAGTGCCTGCTTTATCCTCTGAGCAGCAGGAACTTCTGCATTACTCTTGCTGAGTAAAACAGGCTGTCAAAGGAGCTGCCAAGGCAACAAGCTGCAGTTCAGCCAGTTTTCTCCAGCTGGGACTTGAAAAGCTTGTTCTGCAGGCAGTGCGGAAAAGTCGCCCATCTTGATTGCATTCCTTTGCCCTCCGAGAGGAATTTCAGTTTGGAGTCTTGAGTCTTCTCCAACCATAACTAGGTTGGAGAGCTTGCCCTGGCCTTACAGAGAGTCAGAAAAGGCTAGGAAGTCCAAATTCTCCATAGAGAGGGCCAGAAGCATCTGCTTGCCAGACAAGGCAGGAGGATGCTGGCACATCTCGTATACCACTATGCAGCCACATATTATGGTCTGATAGTTGTGGTGTGCTGCATACTGAGTAAATCACATTCATAGTTTTCATATTTCTCATCTGAAATTTATTCTCTTTCTACTAGTGGTGGTGGAGTTATTCTAATCATTAAAGACTGACGTTTCTTATCCTACAGTAAGATTCACAAGATCAGGATGAAGCATGTGCTCTTTCAAAAGCATATTTTGAATTTTCAGGAAGTTGAAAAATTGCATTGACACACTGCCATGGTAAACTTGCAAAAGTATTTATGTAACACAGGATAATGCTAACATTATCTGGAGGAAAAAAGCATCCCTTTGAAAGTGTTTCTTATAATCAGATATGTAAATACCTGAAGTAATAAGGGCTTTCAATCAAAGGAGCACTGTGTGATTGAAAGAGAAAAGTCATAGCCATATTTCATGATATGGGAAGACCTGAGTTACTAAAGTATTCTTCTAACCTGAGATGTCCTATAGCATATAGGAATGTCTGATTTCATAGAACAAGGTGATCATATAAGTAAGAATAATTCAATCTGCATAACCAACATCCTCAAGTTTTTACTTGCTTATTTATTCAATTTGTATGCCACTGAAGCCCTGCAGCTAACAACAGCAAAAAACCATACAACACTAACATTTAAACATCCAACAAACACAGAGCAGCAATAAAGCATAAAACACTACAACATTCCAAATGTGCCATCCCATTAGACCTGAAAGGCCCTTAAGAAGAGCTGCATTTCAACAAATTCCCACAAGGCAACCATCACAGGGGCAAATCTGGATGTAAAAGAGAATCTCTTCCAGAGCACTGCAGCCACAACCAAAGAACAAGGCATCCTGGCCTCTTCACTTCACTTTACAAAAATGGGGCATCACCAACAATCAAATAGGTTGATTCTAGTTTGAAAAGAGGGTCCTGTGTGTGTCAATGCCAAGCCATATGGAGCTTTAGAGGTTAAACCCAGCACTCTGAATTGCACCTAGAAACCTATTGGCAACTAAAGCAGGACTCTCAAAATAGGCACAATATTTATTTATTTGTTTGTTTGTTTAATCTGTATCACCACCCATCTCCCCTCAAAGGAGGGACTCTGGGGGGGGGGGATATACTCCTAATTATGAGCACCAGCCAGCATTCTTGTCAGAGATTACTAGAAAGCGTTTGACCCAAGAGATCAGAAAAAACACACCAGGCATTTCTATAAAAATAAATGTATTTATAGAAAGCTTCTTACATAAACATATTTACAAGCTTATGCATTCACACACACTCAGAGAGGACTGGAAGGAAGGCAGATAGAAAGGAAACTGAAACTGGAACAAGCCCAGGCAAGTTCCTTCCAGGCAATTTCCTTATATGGTCATTTTTTTCGCACCCAAACTGAGGATACTTAAGTTTGACCTGTTCACCCTGCCAGAGTGATTTGTTACCATAGGAACATAGTGGCTTGGTCCTTGCAAAAATAATCAAATGCCAACAATTCTGAACCAATTGCAGCTTCCAGGGGCCTTCAAAGAAAGGTAGAAACACAGAGTCATGATAACGGGAAAAGGTCTCTCCAGCAAGGTCATCCTGATCCAGGTAGGCTGCAACTGGGCAAAGGTCCTCATGCCCATGTCCTTCACCTGCACATCCAGCAGTAGCCACAAATCCAAGAGGATCCACAAATAATGGACTTGCTCCATCAAGGTATTGTTTTTCTCTGGAGACAACTCAGGCAGCTGTCATGTAACTGTGATAAACAAACAGCAACTCTCTCTTGCTCTGGTTTAACTTTAGCCTGCTTTGGCCCATCCAGACCCTGGCACAAAACTTCAACAGCATCCCTAGCTAGGCCAGAGATAGAAATATACAGCTGTGTATCATTTGCATATGGGTGATACCTCACTCAAAACTAACTGAGTATTCTGTTTGGAAAACTACGTTCTGATTAGTACTGTATGGTTAATGGTTATGTAGCAGATTTTTCACCCTATAAGAAAAGGGGTAGCATGGCTGACAAGTCAGTTACTATGTTTAGTTACATGTCAATCATATGAGGAAAAAAGTCTATTGTTGGCAAAAGCCACCAAGTGAGATGTTTTGTACCCTAAATGTAAATTCAGAATTTGAAAGTCTATCATAGGATATCTATCCCTCAGCAAAGACAGAATATACACTATTTTTTTAATGTAATAGTTTTAAATGCTCTTGCTAAGAGCCAATAAGCAGATAAGTCACAAGCTGTATGCTAACAATTAATTCTTGGAAGGAAAATCAAATATAAAGAAGTAACAGCATTGGTGGGGAATAGTAGACTACCAAAAGTTGAAATTCTAAGAAATGTTGAAGCATGACAGCAACCTGAAAGCTGAGGGATATGTCTAGACCAGTGTTTCTCCATGACCATGGCTGGCTGGGAAATTCTGGGAGTTGAAGTCCACATATCTTAAAGTTGCCAAGGTTGAGAAACACTGGTCTAGACTAAGGTCCTGAGGGAGAAGCACAGAGGCAATGGTGCGCTAATAAATATATAAAAAACAGCTTGGTGGCTCCATTGCTGCCGCAACCTGTGTTACCTGCATTTTTTTTATTAAAGTTTTTTTTTACCTAGCTAAAAGACAAATACAGAAATACATAAAGAAAGAAAAGAAAAAGAGAAAACAAAAGGTGCAGAAAAGAATACAGTTAAAGAAAGAGGAAAATAAAGATAAAGAAGCGACTTCTGCCCTTCTTTACAGCAGTTACAAACAAACTCATTATCCCTCCTCCCTCCTTAACATTACAATAATCCCTTCAGCCCTTTATTCAATTTTTTTCAATCATCAAATCCAGAAATCACCATTCACTTTTTTCCATTTTCAGCAAAAATCCGTAAGAGGTTTCCACTCTCTTATAAAAGTACTTGTTGTCTTGTCCTGACCAAACAGGTCAGTTTTGCCATCTCTGCTAGTTCTGCCATCTTCACAATCCATTCCTCCATTGGGGATATTTCAGTATTTCTCCATCTTTGTGCATATAAATAATCTTGCTGCAGTTACCATATATAAAATCAATCGTCTTTTCTAATTGACTATTCATAAGTCCCAATACAAAGAGTTCTGGTTTCATCTCAATATTAATCTTCAAAATTCTTTGTATCATTATATATATTCGTTTCCTCTCTCTCTCTCTTTTTGCTTTTTCACAAGTCCACCATGCAATGTCCCTTCAGGTTTTTCATATTTCCAGGTTTAAAATTTATTGATTGATTATGTGCCATCAAGTCATTTTCAACTCCTAGTGACCACTTAGATAGATGTTCTCCATGATGATCTATCCGAAACCTGTTCTTTCAAGTCTCCCAGTGGTGCACTCATTGCCACTGAGTCCATCCACCTTGCTGCTGGTCATCCTCTTCTTCTCTTTCCTTCCACCTTTCCCAGCTTAAAGCCTTTTCCAGAGAGCTGAGTCTTCACATAATGTGTATAAAATAGGATAATTTGAACCTGGTCATTTGTGCCTTGAGTGAGAACTCTGGATTTGAACAAATCAATGATGCATCAGTTTGTTTTCTTGGCTGCCCATGGTATTCTCAGTAATTTATGTGTTTTAACTTTGATTGTAAACTGCCCAGAGTCCCCTTTTCGGGGGAGATGGGTGGTGATGGAAATTTGAAATATAAATAAATAAATAAATAAATAAATAAATAAATAAATAAAAATCTTCTCCAACACCAAAGTTCAAAGGCATCGATCCTCTTCCTATCCTGCTTCTTTAAAGTCCAACTTTCGCTTCCATACAGTGTATGGAAATACCATGGATTGTATGATTCTGATCTTTGTGGGTATAGACACATCATAGCATTTTAATATCTTTTCCAAGAGCTTCATGGCTGCTCTACCAAGTCCTAGTCTGTGGTGTATTTCTTGACTGCTTGTTCCTTTACTGTTGATGGTTTAAAATAGGCAAAGGTATATGACAAGGCTACATACCTTCTCCATACCTGTTCAACTAATATGCAGAAGAAATAATCAGAGGACAGTATGAAGAAAACTGAGGTGTGAAAACTGGTAGAAGACTCATCAACAACATTCACAATGCTGATGATACCACATTATTGGCAAAAGCAAAGATGATCTGAAGCATCTACTTATCAAGATTAAGGAACATAGTCTTAAAGTGGCCTGTACTGTTATACGAAGAAGCCAAAGATCAATAATTTCACCTTGACAGAGAAGAAATAGAAATATTTAACTATTTCAACTTGCTTGGATCTTTAATGAATAACAAAACTACAAAGAGCCAAAAATTAAACAATTCACCCTTGGAAAAATGGCTGTGAAGGACCTAGACAAGGTTTTTAAATACAGAGATGTTTCTTTGTGTACAAAGATCCAACTTGTTCAGATGATGATATTTGCAATAACATCACATGGATGTGAAAGTTGGACGGTGAAGAAACAAAACAGGAAGAAAATAGATACTTTTGACTTGTGGTCCTAGGTTGTATGGACTGCACAAAGAACACATCAGTTGATATTGGAGGAAATCAAGTCTAAGCTTCCTTTAGAAGCTCAAATGACAAGCCTACACCTTTCACATTTTGGACACATGATGTGAAGAGAATGATCATTAGAGAACGATATCCTGTTTAGCAAGGCTGAATGAAAACACACACGAAAAGGAAAACTGGCAATGCAATGGATTTAAACAATAACAAGAGCTGTGGATGCCACTGCAGCAACAATTAGTTTCCTGACTGAAGACTGAATGTAGGTCAGGACAATTATCTGGGTTGCCATGAGTCAACTTTGACCTGATAGCAACAACATGTCAGAGCTCCTATGATCCTTTTTCTGCCTCTGCCTCCCAATCCAAGGCAACTAATCCTCAATTTGAATGTAGATTACATTTATATTATATTATATTATATTTATTATATAACTATATATAAGTTCAAAAATGGATCCTGATAAAAACAGATCTAGATGCAAGAGTACCACTGTGATTATGAGAAGATAACCTAGTATGAAGGAGGTGCTGTGACTATTTGGGGCAAAACCTCTGGTAATTAGGTCTGGGTTTATTGATGCTGTATATGAAAGTCCTTAGACTATGTCTGGACTTGCTAGGTTCTGATGTGGTGTTGCCTAAATCTCCTTAAAAATAATTGAGCAATTCCTCCTCTTCCCCAGGAAGCTTATTCCATTGCAGGAATAGGACTTATAGCCACGTGAGAGAAGAAGAGACATTAGTTGCTCCTCCAGCTTACCTTGTTAAGCTGTTTTATCAATACAGTACTAGGGAAAGCAACCTAGTGCCCACCAGATATTTTACACTTCACTTCTCATAAGTCACAGCAAGTATGAGCAATAATAGGAATTATATGAGTTGCAGTTTGAAATATCTGGATACCAGATTACCTGCCCCTCATCTAGTTTTAGTGCATACTAAATGTAGCATATGTTCATTGATAACTCTGAAAGTACACTTTGCATTATAAATATAATATTATAATATAATATAATATAATATAATATAATATAATATAATATAATATAATATAATAATTGGTATCATTATCTCACATTAAGACACTAGTTTAGCTTTCTAATGGTAGGTCTTAATTGCATAACTGGGCATAACTGTGGTTTCCAGGTCTCATTCCTTGATGGGTAGGAAAGGCTCTTGTTTCCTAGGAGACCAAACAACTCAAGCCTCCACAAATGCCTCGGTGCACTAGTGTCTTTCTGCTTTAGGGAAAAAATAGAAACCAACTACTCTAAAATAAATGTGTTAGTTTTTACCAAAAACCCCAAACCCTATTCTCATACATGGAAAATTAATGAAAGGTCAACTGAGCAAGTTAAGGACTTCAAATATTTAGGTACTCACTTTCAACCTTCTACCTTTTGAATTCACCAATTTAGTAAACTCATGACATGAGTGCAGAAAAAGCTTCCAGGATGGTAATTAGATTTGCAAGCCATAAGGGCAACAATTATGTGCCTGCTGCAGTCAAACTATTCGAAGCCAAGCTATTTAAAGCTGTATGGTGCCCAGACGTGGGCATATAAAGACATGCCTACCTTGGAAGCCATTCAGTCTAAATTTCTGAGAACTATCACCTGAATCTTTCAGTCAAAAGAGAATGGACTTCTCCAGTTGGAGGTGAGTTGTGTCTCTTGAGGCCATTTGAGATTCTACCAATTTATATACTAATCGAAGCAAATATTTGTAACTCAGGGTTGAACTGTGGAGTCCTTGGTGCTCTCTGAGCCTTGTTTTCTTGCAGACATTTCATTGCCAGCCTAGGCAACATCTTCAGTGCGAAGAGGGAGTGGGCTTTGCTCTCAGTTTATATACCCCTACCAAAACAAGCAGGGCAAGCCACAGTATATTACCTGAGAGCAAGGCCCACTCCCTCTTCACACTGAAGATGTTGCCTAGGCTGGCAATGAAACGTCTGCAAGAAAACAACAAGGCTCAGAGAGCACCAAGGACAATTAATTAATATAATTAATCCACAATTAATATACTGGTTAAAACAAATATTTGCAGGTGAGTTTTTAGTCCAGCTCATTTTTCTTTTGTCAATTACCTATCTTCATTGAAAAACTTGAAAAATATGCCTTGATCTGACTTGTTCTGGGCTATCCCCCTCAGCTATACTCTTACTGCACAGGGAAAGCTGTAACAGAGCTCAAATGGAGTGTTCTAGAAGTCCAACAAGATAGATTGACATATCCATTACAGAACTGAATGTCCCCTTCATCATACCTAGATATTTTCATGATATTACCCACATTTTGCAGAGAAAGACATTCACCATAGCACAAATCAGCACATTGCCCTTGGTGGTAACCTCTGGAAGATGCAATAATATTCTTTACCAAGCCCATCTCTGTGCCTGCTCTGACACTGAAGTTGAAGTTGAATTGGAGATTGCGTGCTTTTAAACTGTCCTTATTATGCCTGGCATCTTGAGCTCATTGTATCCCTTGTTAGTAAATTAACAGACCTTCTGCAATAAATGATTATAGATGAACTATTGTGAGATCCATCTACTGAATTGTCTAGAAAGGTTGCAACATTTTTAGCCTTTCAAAGCCACTGGGTATCCCTAACAATGAATTAAGCTTTGACTGTTTTTGTTCTCACCTTTATGAAGTTTTTTTTAAAATTAAATTTTATTTTATCATAGTCTTGTCCTCACATAGCAATCCTCACTAGAAGATGTTGGATTAGACCTTTTTATAGTTATGACTGTTTCTTTGTTATGTAAGTTGTCATGCTGTCTGGATGTCTTTCCAGTCTTTGACAATTTAGCAACAAACGAACAACCACTGAAAGTTGTCATCCTTATTACCAGGGGTCAAATTTACTGTTGAATGACTCCTCAGCAGTGATATGCTCTCCATCCAATCTGCTTTAATCAACATTAATCTGAATATGAACCTCTGGTCTTGCTTTGACTGCTCTACCCTCAGATTAAGGTTTGGAGCTGAAGCACAATTTCAAATCCTGAACTAGTTATTTATGTGCAACCGCTATCCTTCAAAATATGTTTTTTAATCACAGACGACCAGTGTACCCTATTCTTAGTGTGAAGTCTTTCTGCAGACTATAGAGAACCCTACAGCTTTCTTCTGAGGTTTGTCAACATTGACAGCCCCATGGAATATCTTCCAAGAGACTTCAATTTACTGGATACATGCTGAGATCAGGAGGGAGTTCCAGCCCCCCACCCCACCCCCATACATTCTGCTCTTACTCTCTATTTACTCCCATTTCTTCTCTGTGGTTGCTGAAGTTCTACTGCTTCAGTAAAATAAAAATTATGGATTCCTAGTTGCCTCTGACAGCATGGCCTTTGTGCTTGGGATAGTACAGATTATCACCTTGTTAGACTCAGGGCAGATTTCTTCTGTAGGTCTAGAAGAAGGTTCACTTGAAAGTATTGAATATTTAATAAAGTTATATAAAAAAAGGAAAGTATTGAATATTGTAAGGTAGTTCTGCCATAAATAAACAGTATGCTAATTTATGTAGGTGCTATGTAAACATCTCCAGGAACAAGATAGGAGTTGAAGGAGGAATATAGAATTTCCTTCTTCTGGCCTATTTGTATCCACATTGCATAAAGTTTAAAATGCTGCAACAGTGTTGCTACTCCAGGCCATCTGGATAAATAGGAATAAAGTCAAGTAACTTGAACACAACACATCAATAGAATGATTCCAAATAGGAAGAAAAAAACAAAGAAATAATGCTTTTAATTGTAATGTAGTATCCCCTAACATCCATCACCCCCTTCCAAAAAATCTATTTCCTTCATTACATACAGAGGATATGTAACTCAGCCAAGATTTTGAATTTGAGATTTGAGTTTCAAAGCCAGCAGGATGCAATTTGAATGAATTAGATTCAGTAAAAGAGTCAAACATAGGCAATAATTTTAGCAGAAATGGGATCAAAATAGAAGAAATGATTTATATTTTAGAAGACATTAACTCCCAGAATTTCACCTAATAAGCCTCATGAGTTTCACTACAATAACATTTTGAAATATTCCTTCTGCAGTTATAGACAGCTTCTAAAGATACAAACAGCTCCACATATCTTCTGCACTGATGTGTAGAAATTTTTTACTTTATTGATTTATATATCCACCTATCTCACAATTGTGCCTCTGGATGGCAAACATAGGATTGAAAAACCAACAGAATAAATTAAAAACAACTGCTGCATTCTGGACCAGCTGCAGTTTCCAGGTGATCTTCAAGGGTAACTCTGTGTAGAGTGTATTGCAGTAATCCATTGAGGAGATGATCAAGACATGAATGACTGTGAACCGTGCCTCACAATCCAGGGAAGAATATAATTGATGCATAAGACAAAGTAGTGCAGAGGTCTTCCTGACCATTACTGCCTCCTGTTCTTCAAACAGGAGCCATGAGTCCAGGAGAGCCCCCAAACTGTGCATGGGTTCTTTCCAGGGGTTGTATAACCCTCTCAAGAACTATAGGTAGAAAATCCCCAGATCCAGGAAGTCCAAAGCCATTCAGTCTTTTTAGGGTTCAGCTGAAACCTGTTCTTCCCTAGAGCCCAATGTTACAGAATCCCACAACCACAAGGCCACCCGAGAATCACAGCTGACCATAGCCATTCCACCACCACTACCCTGGAGTCCACCCCCCAAGATCAAAAGGCTCCATCCCTGCCATCACCCCCTCATCAAGGGGTGAATGATCTGATTTACTGGCCACTTCTGGACCAGAACTCAGTGACCTGGGTTTCAAGTTAACAACTCCCCTCAACCCAAACACACAAATACACACATACACCTTCAATTCCTGCCACCCACTTTCACTGAGCACTGAGTAGGGATGCAACCTTCCCCAACCTTCCTAGTTGGAAAACCTCTTACCACTCCCCTCCCCCCTCAGCTCTCATCCAGGGGGGACCCATGCAAATTGCTAGAGCCAGTTCCAGCTTCTTCCTCCAAGCCAAACACAATCCCATCAGTCCACAGATGAAAAGTCTGTCCATTATTACACTTCCAATAGAAGGGTTGAACTATGGAGTCCTTGGTGCTCTCTGAGCTTGGTTGTTTGATTGCAGACGTTTCATTACCCAACTAGGTAACATCATCAGTGATGATGATGACGTCGACGACGATGACAGCACTGATTATGTTACTTAGGTAATGAAATGTCTACAAGCAAACAAGCTCAGAGAGCACCAAGAACTCCACATTATTACATTGTCCTACTTTTAAGTTAAAGATGAAAAGTTTAGGAACTGATTCAACTGGATAATTCTCTGGGCTGATAGGCTTATTGGCAGAACTCATTGGCAAATTCAGTCATCTGGAAATGATACATTATGTGCTACTTACACAATAATTTGTGGGGAAAAATTAAGAAGTGTATGTTATCTGTACTGAGCATTTAGTACACTATGATATCAAGAAATAGCCTTTATAAAACACAGTTTAATGGCAAGCACTGTATCAGTTTTTCCAATGACTGAGACAGATTAAATACAGAAATTAACAAGAACTCTATCGCAGTAGTGACAAATAGTCTGAGAGGTAAGGAAGAATATAGATAAAAGGATATGGATTTGAGGAAAGGTAGAGGAACAGGGAAGAAAAACAAAATTTAAAAGTGCAGCTGAATAAATCTGAAAATCTCTTTCCTTTTCCCTCCAACCAAACATCTCTAAACACATTCTGTAAGAAGAGTAAGCCAAAACAGCAATACAGGCCTCCCCAACCACTCTGATAGCCAGAGTTTGTGATGTTACAAAATTCATTGGCTGGTTATATTGAGAGCTCACCACATGACATGCCCCCTCAGGCTTCATCATATATGGAAGAAAAGATAACAGTATTGTTTGAGAGCTTGTAAAGCCAGAAGCACCAGAAAGAACATTAAAAATCCAAATCACCTTCAACTGACTCAAGGGCCATTCCAAGGCACATGATTCAATTCAACACTTCAGGTTGTCTCATGAATTCACTTTGAGGCATCAAATTGAATCACCCTTTCAAGGCTTCACACAGTCTTAGAAAGGACATCTAGAAGTTCTGTGGCTTATAAAATTTACTGATGAGCAATAAAGTTGACTCAGAATGGATGAAAATATGTATGGTCATCTAGGGGAATCAGAGGGTTAACAAGGTTAACAGAAGCTGCACAATTTGAGGTTCTCACTGGGTGTCTTATGGTGCACAACTGGTCCAGAGGTTAACAAAGATGAGCCAGAAGTGAGTGGAACAACCAGTGTAGTGGAATCATTAGCTTTTACAATTGTAAGCCTCACCCAGGAAAGTAGCCTACTGGACAGAAAATAAATGGCTCCCATAGAATAGAAGAGAATATACTATGTAGCTCAGCTCAGGGTTGAACTGTGGAGTCCTTGGTGCTCTCTGAGCTTGGTTGTTTGCTTGCAGATGTTTCATTAATATATTAATTCATTAAAATAAATGTTTCTATCTAGCTACTCTCTCCATATCTACCTGTAGGAATCTATTGTACCAGAGTATATGTTTTCTTTTAAAACATAAGTTAGGTAAATATTTTCTGAGATGTTCTACCTTTCAAGATTCAGGGATATTTAATTATCCCTCAGTATCCATTCTCCTTAATCTTGTTTTTCCAACATATTCCCTTGGATTTATTTTCATGATAATGTGGTATTTTTCCAAACTGAGTTATTTATGGAACACAAAAATGGCAGCCCCCTATCACCAAAGGACCATCACACCCACAACAGGAGAAGCACTTCTACTTTGAACTTGGTGGCAGTGGTGAAAAAAAAGTGAATTAGGGGAGTTTTCCAACTAAACATTCTGAGTCAGAGAACATTTGGCTGGATTTATTAAGTGTTAGACAGATGAAAGATAAATAATGTCTGATCTTACTGTGCAGAGAGAAGGGAGGTGTAATTACGAAGAAATGCAGACTGCTCAAAGTGGAAGTCAAACTGTTAGGAGGAAATGGTATTCTGAGTGTTATAGAACAAACAGAAGGATTGCACTCAGAAGCTGCTTTTAGTGCAGTGACTGAGGGCTGATCCTAATGCCCTCTTAACCTGTGGCATGAAGATTCCCAACCAACCCTCTGTAGAGGACATGTCCTTGGGCCACAACCTTTCATCTCATCCCTAGCCCACAACAGAGGAGCTTACACTCAGCTTTAGCTGCTCTGGGTTTACAGTTGTGGGTTTTTATGTTTTCTCCAAACAAGCCTGCCATACAAACATTCTATGACTCATTATTGACAATGTTAGGGGACTGGGATCTGCTCAGTTCTGATTGGCTACTTTCAATTGCTCTGGCATGTTCCCTCCTCTCTGGTTGCTGGTCACTATCCTCTTTGGCCATTTTGGCTTGGGCTACAGGAAAGATCAGACACCAGGCTTCTGCAGAAGCTCCTGTCTACATAAATATGACCAATGCTTCATAAAATTTCCATCAGGCATGATAAGCTCCTTATATACATGGGAACACGTCTTTTAAAGACAGCAGTCTTTTGAAAGTGTAGTATTACTGTGCTTAAAAAACAGGACTAGAACTCTCTGCATGGAAGGTCAATTTTAAGTGAAAAAGAAAGTCAGGTTCTGCCAGCTGTGTGATCTGATTCTGTCCTATATGAGTGCCTTACGGCTTTTCAGCTTTTCTGCTACTTCTGCCAACAAGGGCTTTTGTGAGATTGTGCTTTCCATTGTTTTTATTACCTTGGAGGAGGGGTCAATGCTATTTGGCCTATCCCAATGTTATTTTGTGTTTCCATGAGATACTTCTGGGTACTGCAAGCCATGACTACTTATTGCTAGCATTGCTGTTCCCTTGTAGCACTTACAGATTTGGGATACTTGGGAGCCAGGGAGAAATTGACAAAAATTCTACTAAGTTTCCCCTTCTAGAATGAATGACCAGTTACAGGTGCAGAGGATGAACAGTTGAAAACCTGGTTTTGCCATTTTGCCTGGGGCAGGAAGGAAAGCAGTCACTCTTGGGGATGGCTAGCTCCCTAGAAGGACCCCATTTTACTTGAGGATTTATAGAGAACTTTTTGCCATCAGGTTTTTATTATATTCATTTCATTATGTATCTGCATTTATTGTATAATTTTATATTGTATTGTTTAATTATCGTAAACCACCCAGAGTCCCTCCTAGGGGGGAGATGGGCAGTTATAAATTTAATAAACAAACAAACAAACAAACACTGTAAAGGGCAGAAGAGAGTGCTCCAGATGATCCTTGCAGCCCCGCTGTGGTTCCTGTGACCTGAAATTTCAGCTATTTCCAGGTTTTTGGAAGACCAGTAAATCTGAGTCAGAAAATAGCTTGGCTGAGAGGGTTGTGGTGGGGGTCTGAGAATGGCCCTGGTAGAAAGTAGAAAGTTGCTTTCTCAAGGTGCCATGTGAGCTCCCTCGCATTTTTCCCACACCCATTCTTTGCAGATGGACTGTTTTGGATATAGATTTACCTGTTTTCCAGAAGACTGGAGTTCTGTTTTTAAAAATATTCTGAGGAATAGTTTATTGGTGCAGAGCAGTGACATGCCAACAACCTATCACTTGGGCAACTTGAAAAATGGCTAAAATATCTATCCCAGGTAGCCTGCCTATATTGCTTAAGCCCACCCACACATTACAGAGTGTGACTGGTAAAAGTTTTTCTCACCAGGTGGTGATGCTGGGTGGGAGGATAAACAAAGCCAGGGGAATCAACCAATCACTCTGGTTGCCCTTTGTTTGTTCTACAGTAGATCTGTAAGGACAGCACCACTCACAAGACTTGGTACAAAAGCAGATGATCTTGACCATTAGTGCAGTGCATATTTTGCCAGCATACTTTTCTGCCTGCTCAAGGACTAGAAGAATATACATTACTGTGGCTGTAAGGAAGAGGCCTGAATTGTTCAGCTGTCTAGCTGATTTCTGTTTATGGTGTCCATCATAAAGCCTAATGGGTTGTACCAGGAAATCCTGACCTAACACTCCCTAGAAGTCCTCAATTTTGTTTATGTATATAAAGAGAAGGGGCTTCCCCCTGAAAGCTCACTTTTTCTCCAATGCTTTTGGAGGTAACCATCTCAGCTGATGATAAATTCCCTCTATGTTCTTCTTTCCCCTTGAGTGTGCCAAGAGTGGTATAAACTTCAGTTCTTAGAACCTGGATCAAGGAATTGCAATAATCTTTCTTTGGTCTGCAGCAGTAATTGTTCCCTGGATTGTTATGCTGGAAGGAAAAAAAATGTTCACTAATCTGGAGCACTATCTAGCCCAAGTTTGCCCCATACGCTGAAGGTACTGAAAGAAGTAACACAGTGCCACCACTTGGTCTGAGGACACAGCCAGGAAAGAGCAAGAAAAGACCAAAAAACATACCTCAAGAACAGATCAAATTGAGTTCATATACAATGCATTAAAAAGTATACAAACACAACATCCAGATAAGACAGAGGTTTGCAGTAATATACACGGACCAAGAAGGGACAATAATAATAATTTTAAAATACTCACAACATTTTCAGATTTCAACTAATCTAAGTGGATGCATGTTCTTTCAAACTGAACTTTGAATCACTGAATTAACCCACATTGTCTTTGTGGGCTATGTAGGAGAATTCCCAGATGTTAAAAGCATTACCAGAGCTAAGTCTCACAATCACTTAAGGGGTTAATTCACCCCATACAAGTTTTCTGCATTTGTGGACAGAACATGCATATGGAAAATTGACTCTTTGCTCTAATTTGGACATGGGTTTTGCCCAGCTTGATGTGAGTATGATGGGAGTTTTTGCTTTTTGCATAGCATGCTAAACTAGGCTCAGGCTAAATAGTTAATGATCCAGCATGTTGAGGAAACCCAGTTATTATCTTGGACTGTGTGAATCATATTAAGCCATAATACAATGTATTTCTTTAGTACAAAATGTTATGTCAACGCAGTAATTCCATTATGTGGATATTGTTCTTCCTGCCATTTTCTTCTTCCGATCATGATGGATAGGTATGCAGATTGAATGGTGAACACTCTGAAACTAGTGCAGGAGTCAGTTCCATGTGCGTTGGGACTGACTTAGCATTGGCCTGAGGTGGAAAAGAAAGATCAAGGTCACATGCTTGTAAAAGCAACACAACAGATACACTTGCCCGGCTTGGATTTATGAATGGTAGGCGGATCCCACTTCCCCATTGTGACTCTGCCTCACGGAATATATTTGGGTCAATTTACAAGAAAAGGATGGTAGACATGAAGAGGACAGGAAGGAGGGGGATTCCAGTAAACAGCCTCTGGCCCTTCTCCCTTCTTAAAAATGGGAAGTCACTGAACTTCTCACCGGGGATTTCAGTTTCTGCTTCATGAGGAAAAAGATCCTTTTCTCTAACCTTTGCTTAATGTTAAGTCTTTGCAGCAGTTGCCAAACACTCACTCCTCTTCCTTATTCTGGCGCTGCCCTTTGTATCAGAGACATGAATTTTTCCCAGCTTCCTGGCAAGAAGAAAAGAACTTGGAATAAGACATTAAGAGATTAATATTTTTTCTGAAATCCGATCTCCCCGGCTACTCTGGACTTGGAGAACAAACAGGCCTTGGCCTAGACTGGAACAAGCAGCCTTGGCCACCAGTGCCCTTCCTGAGGTGGAACTCTCACTCCAGCTCATACTTCGCTTTCATCAGCATGTTGTGCTGACATTTGGGACTACCTGTGAAGCTGGGTAAGCCCCAGAATTATAGCTCAGGCTTCAGTTGCTACTTGAAAAAGGCCAGAGGAGCATTTGCAACTCCCATCATATCATGGCCAGTTGCCAAGTCTACTGATCAGTCTAGAAATGTGATGGAGAAGATGCTTGGACGCTGGAGTTCAGTCAGACATCAGGATGACTCAAGCCTTGCATTGGATGCATCATACATTCCTGCCCTTTCACCTACTGTTCACATTTGCTCATGATTCTAACAATCACATGAATCACCATGCCTAAGACTTGTTTTCCCATACACCTCCAAGTATATTTTAAAATAATAGATATCATCCATCTGTGAATTTGTTCAGTACTCTGACTGTACCTTCAAATGGAGGCTTGTTTCTGTGGAGTTGATAGGAATTTAAGCTCTAGAGCTTTTCTACTGTTTTTATTCTTTGCAGCGAAGCATTTCTTTTCTGCAGACTGGTGCAGATACCTTTTCTATAAAGCTAACAAATGAGGGATTATTTTGGCAATATCAGCTAAACACTAAATAGCCAAATAAACAATACAGCTTTAGGGACACCTACTTTCCAAAGGCTCATATCATAGCAAAAGAAGCAATATCCCCATCAGATATTAAATGAACATTTAAAGGCCTGTTTTTCTTAAGCAAAGCCAGAGAAATACAAGCCTCCAGACTCAGTAAAGCTTTTTAAAGGGCAATATTTATTCAGCTTTCCTCTGGATTCAGAAGCCATTTCTTTGAATCTCTTCCCTGTCCAGTGCTATAACTCAGGGCAATTTCAACAACAGATCTCACAGTGCCCTAAACAATCTTAGAAGTGGGCCTAAGCTTTGTTTTAAGTTTTATTTTGGTACATCATCAGCATACTGCTAACCTTTCCTTATTCATTTTTCAGACAACAAGGCTTCTGTGTAAGTCAGCATGTGACAAGAATCAAACCCTAATGTAAAGACCCAGAATGGCAATAAAAATAGAGACAGAGTGACCTTTGGCTGGGAAGCAATTTCTCAAGTTTATTAGCCTGATGAAAGCAGGAAGTCTATTACAAGGATCAGAGAACCTTTGGTAACTGGACTAATGACAGCATGGTCATGTGGCCTTGTTTTGTCCTGTTCTGTAACACAGATTGAAGCTTAATTGAAGAAACATTCTGCCCCCACATACCCAACCTGATGCCCTCTAGATGGACTTCCATATTTGCTAAAAAGTATGATCAGGAGTGCTGCCCTGGGATTATGGGAGTTGCAGCCCAACTCATCTGGAAAGCATTAAGTTGAAGAAGTCTGTTCTAAACTTTTTTGATGTGGGATGGGTGTTTCCCTGAGGCTTCTCTAGCTTTTAAAAAGTGTTAGGGTAACATACATTTGACTAATTTTGTAGGATAAGTCATTGGGGCAGAGAAATCAAATGAATCTGAGGAAAGCAGATAATAATATAGACCAGGAAAAAGAAAGGTGGAGCTACCATATGGCTTTAGAGATATTACTACTCTTCTTTAATATTTTTTTAATTTTATTTTTCAAATTTTATCACTGCCCATCTCCCCCAAAAAAAGATACTTACTGGGCATTGGAGTAGGCAGGGCATTAATCAGTTTATTTTTTTCTTAGTTATTGCAACAAGTGAAACCTGTGGGCAAAGAAAAGCTGTTTAACTGTGTACTCTTGAACAAAATGTATCATTTGGTTTCCATTTAATTTAAATATCTTATTCTCACTGAGCTTCAGAATATCATCCTGAGGAATAATTGTGCCATGAGATGAAATATAAATATATAGCCAATCAATAGTGATCAACAATGTCTACATTATCCCAAGGGATAGCTGAGAAGAGGCAAAAATTCCTATCACTATTTTACAGAACTAGAAAAAATGCTGTGAACTGAGGGCCTGCTGTGTCCCTCATGTTTGAATACTTCCTGTCCTCCCAAAGGTAATAACTCTATAAGCCTTTAGCAATTCCCAATTTTGTTTTTTTTAGGGCTAAGGGCAAAGGTTTGGATGCAAGTTTATTTTCTTTTCTTTTGCAATTATAACCCAGACTGATGCCAAACCTGTACATGTCCAATAGAGTTTTATCCTCACCTGTGATTACTACCTTTTTTTTCCTTTTTTTCTTTTTAGCAGAGTAGAAAGTTCTGGGGGAAAGAACAGAACTGAATGAGATTCTAGCAGGAGAAATTGCCCCAGGTCTTAATATATCACCAGATCTAACAGCAGTGAAAGACAGAAATGGAACTCTGGGCCAAAGTGAAGTCTGTCCCCATTTCAGATGGATTTCAGAACAATTTGACAAAACCCTCAAGGATCTGTATGCTTGTGTATTTTGGTAGGGCATATGTCTGAGGCCTTTACTAATCCTCCAAAAATGAAATGGAAAAGGCCAAAGGAAATTATGTTGTTGACATGAAATTTTTGAATGGATCATAAATGCGATACTGTACAGTGTAAGTTGAACATTTATGTTAAGAGCCAAAGCTGTGATGCTCAGAAATCTGCGTGAGCAAGAGCTTTCCCTAATCTGACATGCTCCATGTTAGGGTTCCCATCATTCCAGCCAGGGTGATCAGACTGAAAGTGGTTGCTTTTTTGTGTAGATATACATATATGGTAATTTTTAACCTCCTGCATTTCAGCCAGCTTCTTCTCCAGCAAAATCTTTATGGAATTTGGGCAAACATAGAAAGATGAGGAATCTTCTTTGACAAGCTCTGCCCTTTCAATCAGCACCAGCACTCAAGAATTTTCTGTGCCCCTCTCCTTATCCCCCTGTAACATTATAACATAAAATAACCTATTCACGTATATCCCAGCACATATTCTTCTCTGGGATTGCAGATTTGTCATTCCCCAAATTCATGACATTTGCTACTTTCAGCAAAAACAGAATGACACTTGCTTCTTCTGCCTGTTCTTCTGTATTTTGTAATTTAGAGTGCACCCTGGTGTACGAAATCTAAATTGCACAACCCATTCCACAAATCTGTTCATATTTCAGGTGCCACTGAGGGCCGTTTTTCTTCACAATTGCACAACTACCACTCTTAAAACTAGATCTCTGTTTCAAATAAGTGAACACAGAAACCTATTTTAAGGCATGGTAATACAGATTATGGTGTTTAATTCTTGGTTCTTAAACAAAAGTCATATTTTTGCAGCTATAAATGATGAATCGCAGATTATGCATTAAAAAGAAAGGTGTTTTAGAAAAAAAAAAGTAAAATGAGTTGTATTTTCAGAGGGAGTATGAAAATCCATTGCTTTATTAAGATCAGAAAGTCACAAAAAGGATGATAAGCAAAGAATAGGAGCATGCCCTTTTAATGCATGCTCACACATAGAGTACATAGTCAGCATGGGTGTCATTTTTTCCCTCCCAGAAGCTTTAAAATTGAGATTATCTGGTGGTCATTTTAGCAAAGAAATGTAATTTGTAAGATGTGCACTAACAGTCACTCAACCTTTTTCTTAGCCCCCCCCCCCCCTTTTATATTGAGCCTGGCCTCACTTGCATCAGACTATGGTGACACCAGTTGTTAAAAGTGCCAAAACCAGGGGTTCTTCCAGATAGACAGCACCAGGTGCTGCCCTTCCTCTTTAAGCTACAAGCACTCTCTGATTTAAGTAAACACAGAGTATCCTTCAAGTCAAGCTTGATTCCAATGACTTCACCAATGGTTCCAGGCCATTTTGTTGGCTGTAGCAGTTTGCCATTGCCTTCTTCCAAGACTTTTTTTTTTTAATTTCTTAGTCTAGCCTGCCGTTCTGGTATAACCTGGAGTCTTCTTTCCAAGCAGTAATGAAGCTCAACTCTGTTTAGGTTACAAACCCAGAAGAGGTCAGCCAGGTGCTACCCCTGTGGTCTTTCATATAGTGTGCATAGGTTCTAATTTTGGGGAAAAGCCTTCAAATAATATTATATAGCATACCAATTAAAGGGAAAAGGTAGTCATAAAATGATGCTAATTAGAAAAGCAATAGTTGAGATATGGCAAATGGTTGGCTTCTCATGCCAAAGCCCTCTCCTGGAAAAAAAAGAGATAAAACACACTGATATTTGTGAAGTTTTGCAACAGTTCCATTTCTTTCAAAAAGTCAGATTTATTTATTTATTGACCTTTCACTTTTTTTTTCACAGTGTCAAGAAAGACAAAAAAATCACTACAGGACAATTATATGATGACAACATCATTTTCTGCTTATAGTATGTCTTGAACAAGACAGGTAACCTTGCATGATACTTTACATACAGCCTGCATTATGTAGACTGATGTGTGCTATCATTCTAAAAGTTCACAAAGGGATTTCAACATTTCTTATTAAATTACTTGGACATGCAAAGTATCTAGCTTGCAAGTTTTTCTGGTGTTTATGCTGTACATCCACTGAAACTGTTGGAATACACATCTCAGAATTCCCAATCAGTATTTCTTACCTTGGAATTTTGGGAGCAGTAATCCAACCTATTTGGAAGACCCTAGATTGGGGAAGGCTGCTGTAGCATCATTTACTGATAGATATGGATAATAAGTGCTGATATGATAAGACATGCTTAAGGGCTGAGTTTGGAGGCAGAAGTTGTTTTAGAGCAGAGGATTCCAACATGTTGGAGATGGTGGAAATTTTGAAATTCTGAGAACATGTCATAGGTGTTCTCACAAGATTTGCCATGTGAGAGAGGCTACAATAGGGGAAGGTAACAAGTTAGAAAGCATTGACAGAACAGAAATTCCCTGCTCTTTCCTTTAACTTCCTCCTAGGATATTTCCTGCCAGTGCCAACCTGCTTATGTTTTTCTCTGGGTAACTAGGCATGCTTCCAAATAAAGCACTGAGCTGCACTCATGCCACCATGTTATCTTCTGAAAAAGCTTATAGATCACAAAATCATTCTTGTATTAAAAAAAAAAAAAGTTGGAAGTTTGTGCTTTCCTTTGCAGTATTTCAGTGCCTTTTTTAAAAAAGTAAGAAGATTTTCTAAAACCACAATAGTCAAGTGGGGCAGGCTTCTTGGGAGGGGTCAAGGAAGACATCTTCAAGTATATTAGTGGCCAAGGACACTATTCTGGAATGTTAGAAGGAGAAGGGAATCGAAGGGACCAGGAAATAGCAATTGGGCAAGGGGGAATCTTGTCAATCTGACCCTTGAGAAAAGGTGGAAGGTAGATGGAATTAGCAAAGGGAAACAGTTTCAACAATTACTGCTTTTAACTGTATTTATCCCCAGAGTTCAGCTTACTATAACAGTTCATCAGATAAACATTTATATCTTAATTCTGAATAAAATATACAGTACAGATAAATGGTTTGAAGACCATTCTAGATGGGTACTTCCATCAACATAATGGTAAGTCCAGTAAGACTGAGACATGAAGAAATAAACAGAGGTTTACTGACCTGAAAAGGAAAGGGATTGAAAGTAAAGAAAATAATCACCTAAAGAATATTATTATTATTTATTTATTTTCTATCCCGCCTTTATTATTTTTATAAATAATTCAGGCGGTGAACATACCTAATAGTCCTTCCTACTCCTGTTTTCCCCACAACAACAACCCTGTGAGATGAGTTGCGCTGAGAGAGAGTGACTGGCCCAAGGTCACCCAGCCAGCTTTCATGCCTAAGGCATTTATTTATTAAAATTAATATGTACTTAGAAGTGCCAGAAAATAGACTAAACAATCTGCAGTTATTACCATATAGTTGTTGAAATAAATTCAGATGGTTGAACTTTATTTCTGGTTTGGAACATTCAACATGTTCAGTTTCACCAACAGAACCTCACAGTATACCTTCAGGCTATTTCCTGGCCAATGTGAGCCATGTCTCCAGTCATGATCCTTCTGATATCTTCAGAAACTCACCAAAAAAAACCCTGACAGAAAAAGGTATCATCTGCTATTTTCTCTATATTTTTTTCCTGAACATGGAGATTTAATTTAGCTGTTATAGCAAAAGATCAAATGTAGGTCTAACTTCCATAAATATAGCTAAAATGTGTTAAAAGTAATCTAAATTAGCATCCTATGTACAGATTTCCCCTTGGGCCCAAAAGATTGGTTGACCATGTCCCAGATTATATTCTGTATATGCAATTGGGACAAGGATCCCATTCACCTTCTTTTTTTTTAAAATAGATGGAAGGAAGCACTTCTGGATTCTTCAGTGTCAGAATCTCCAATCAGAGAATAATTTTGCTGACTTGGCTGTGGATCAAAGAGGGTCTAGGCACAAACAGGAAGCATTATTTGTACCAGCATGTAATATGTATATGGGCAGGACAGCCTATCAGTATAAATTTGCTAATTTAAATGACAAATCAACAATTTACTATGATTTGAATAATTCACTGAGTATAGTCCCATTGGTAGGCTCATCGGTAAGTCCAGGAAATCTCAACTAGACAAAAATGCTATGATTTGAAACCATTGAAAAATAATAACCGAAGAATACGACTGCCTTTAAAACAAGGACTCAGTGCTCATTACAATGGCAGTTCAGAGCATGTAACAGCCTCACAAGGAACTTGAGTTATTCCAGTTCATCAAATGAATCTTCTTCCTCATCTCCCCTGGCTGACTGCTCAATGGCTTTCATCCACCGCTGCTTCAGTTCTTCAGTTTCAGCAACCAGTGTATAGATCTGTTTGGACTGTACCAACTGGAAGATGTGACGGGAATTATTCTGGTATGGCTCCTTGACATGGTAGCCCAGCAAGGGGATGGAGGTATAGGCCTTGACATCCTGGGTGAAGGGAAGGGTCAAAACACAATTCTTTTCAAAACTAATTTCATATCTCAACAAAGTGATCATCAGACTGGTATGATTCTGTACTACTAAAAGCCCAAACTAGTTTTGTCTGGTTTTTTTCCCCTTCTCATTCTGGTTTATTTTGTTTTGCCAAAAGCGGCCACAAGAGGGTGCTATTACTTAAGGAGGGAAAAGTTAAGTAAAACAATTGCTTAATTCATTCCTCTCTACTCTAGTTTTTCTGTTCAACATGAGGAGCTCCCAGAGCTAGAACTTGGAATTTTCAGTTCTCTTGGAAGTATATTTGGCTGCCAGAACTATATATTTAATTCCTTGGCTGAGCAGAATTATAGAAAGTCTTCTTGCTTGTGCTGGGATCTTGTGCATCCTGCCTCTGGCAGGAATATATTCTTATTTCTGATTTCTACCTTGGTTCCTCACCAATTACTTCCTGGCTCACCTCACAGCACATGGCTCAGCTTGGACTCTCCACCTCTTACTGTTTTTCTCCTCAGTGGAGTAAAGAAATTCAACCTTCCCTGCCCTGGTGACATTCCAATATTTTGGTCTTGCACATTAGGGATTATATATATTAAAATCTCACACAAGTGAAGACATCAGGTTGGGGTTGGCTGAAAAAGAATTGCACAGATTTCCCTCCAGAAATGGAAAACCACTGGAAAGGGTTAAGTTTGAACAAAAACACCTCTGAAAGAAGAAGAATTAAATAGTATTTAAGTTTGTGGAGACCCAGGCTCAAGTCTACCCTTAGCCATGGAAGCCCACGGAGTGACTTTGTACCAGTCATCATTTTTCAAGTCCAACGTACTACACAAGATTACTGTTATGGGGGAAAATGGTGAAAGAAGTGATATATGCATCACCCTGAGCATATTAGTCCATCAAATACATTTTCTGAGGTGATGCTGGTGGAAATGGTGGGGGAGGGGAGAAGTTGAAGAGAAGTTGAAAAATATTTACAACTACATCTTACATCTAGTTTGGAATGGAGAACTTTTCCTGTCACTAATTTCTATGCTCCTATAAACCCAAGCTTGGCATTATGAAAGAATTAATGATCAAAAGACAGGGCTTTAGAAGATGGGGAACAGCTCATCTGTAAGCATTACTAATTTCCATCATAATACATTCTATGCCAAAACATACCTGAGGTGCAGCATAAATATACAACACCAATGGATCATCTCGTGGGATCACAAACCAGCCACGCATGCTCCCCTTTCCATTCTTATCCATCAGCTGCAGAAAACTGCACATCAAGCTTTGTCCTGATATTTCTGCAGATTCTTTCTGCCAATTAAACAAACAGATCATATCATTATTAACAACTCCTACCCAAAAGGTTTCTGTCCTCTGAACATGGAGATTTCATTCAGCTGTTATAGCTAAAATCCTCTGTGGACTTAAATCTCCATGAATGTGTCTAAAACATTTTAAAAACCATCAACACTGATAACTAAATATCTTTCCTTAGTCCAGTAAGTAGCTTGGCCATATTTCTGCACTACCTTCTATAGACAGAATTGCCCCTCAAAAGCTAAACACATAATGTAGACAAAAGTTTGCTGATGGGTGTTAAACCTCTTCCACCTCCTCCTGTTTTGCCAGGATTCATAAAATGGTGGAGTTAGAAGGAATCTTATAGACCTTATAGAAATGAAGGTCTATTTGCCAGATCAGACTGGGGAACATAGCAAATCCCAAAACAGGAAATGTCAGTCATCCAAAATTTCCAGCCCATCCAGGCATTGGTCTTTGATAATGCATTGATGATGCAACTTCATAATGGCCTTACCATTCCAGAAATCAAAAGGCTGAGTGGAGCCAGCAGACACTTACATTGCCCGTTCCTGATCTAAATAAAATTTTAAAATTGTGTTTTTCAGTGAGTATATTATAATTCTTTCTATGAGGATCATTTTTTAGGTATAAGCTTCTCCAGTTGCATTCCTACAACAGCTCTGAGGCAAGCTAACCTAAGTGTCAGTGATTTGCCTAAAATCAGCTAAGAAGTTTATCTTGGAAGGATGGAACTGAAACTGGGCTTCCCATGTCCAAATCCAGCACATTAACCCAGAAGTTCTTAATATAACCGCTAATACAAGAGAATATCTGTAGCTCAGGGTTGAACTATGAAGTCCTTGGTGCTCTCTGAGCTTGGTTGTTTGCTTGCAGATGTTTCATTACCTGACTAGGTGTCATCATCAGTTCTAGCGAATGTGGGGTTTGCTCCCTGTTTATATACAATAGCTTGCCCTGCCAGTGTTGGTGGGGGTGTAGCTCAGAGAGCACCAAGGACTCCATAAGTATGCTAATATATACTAATTAGTCCCTTTTGCACTGCATTCAGAAACTGTTGTTTAATTCTTGAACCTCCACGTAGGTATGATGCAGTTAACAATGTATTGGCTTTCGAGTTAGTCTCTAGATCAGAGATTCCAGCTTTCATAGAATAGTGTGAGCATGCTCAGGATAAAACTAGGTTTTGGCTGCACTTGTAGCATATTGGCCAAAATGTGCCAAAACCAATTAGAACTGTCCTTAATTCAGCAAAGAAAGCTGCATGTGAAATGATTATAACTAAGGCTGGTAGTCTAGTTGACATCTTTTCTACATTATGTAAAACTTCAATCCATGACCAAATTCATAATGGGTAGCAGAGGTCAATTGGCAGCGATACCTATGCCATATAGAAGATTGAGACTTAGAATGTAAGAGGGGTAAATTATAAAGAACATGAATTAATGAATGAAATCAAATTAAAAAATAGATATATTACAGTACATGAAAGAGCTAAAATGTATGTCAGAAAGTATGAATTGGTGTTTAGGTTGTTGTGGATGTACATGGGCATTGGAATACATTGGTTGGTGATAGCTGCATGTTATGCTCCAGTGAATGGTGATAATGGAAGAAGATGAATCTTCTTGAAAAAGTATTAGAGAGTAGATTAATCTCTCAGTTGCAATAATGGAACGTGGATGTGGAAAAAGCGGGTATGGAAGCTACTTGATACAGAAAGAAAACAAGTATGTTACTGGGTGCCAAGGAAATCTGTAGAATATGCTAATGAAAATTATGAAAAATGATGTTTGATGGGAATGGAAAGTGAAAAAGGCCATGAATGAGGAAAAATGTATATAAAGGAATTAGTGCTGCAAGAAATGAAGATGAAAGATATTTGTATGATGTGTATATAGAGAAACAATAGTTGCACAGAATATAGTTAAAGAGAGCATAAAACCATTAAGATTAAAAGAGGCAAAGAAAATGCAGAGCAATTTTGATGGAAATAAAAAATTGTTCTGAAAGTGGTAAAAAGAGCTAAATAAGGAGTCTGCAGCAATTAACAGGGATGAAGTGATTTTGGATGAAACTGAAGTGAGAGAGTGTTGGAAAGAGTATTTTAGACGTTTATATGGGAATGATAGGGATTTGCTGAAGAGTGGAATTGAAAAGAATGTTATATATGTTACTGTCCAAGAAAAAACTGGTGAAAGAGAAGTTATAAAAGCTGTGATCCCATTGAAAAATTGTGAGGCTGTAGGTATAGATGGTGCAACTGGAAAATGTTATTTAGTTAAAATGTTAAAATACATGCGGGGTTTGTTTATGGCATGGCTGTGTGACTCGTTTAACATGTGGAAAGACTGCATCTATTTCTGATCATTAGAAGAATGCCATTGTTGTTCCCCCATAAAAAGGGGAAAGTATCAAGGGTGAATGCAAACACTATAGGGGGGTTGTTTGTTAGGCGTGCCTAGGAAGATAATTCTGACTGAAGGTTACAGTATAAGAGATGACAGTGAACAAAACTTGGGAGCTGGAGTGTGGCTTCATACCTGGCAAGATATGTACAGAACAGATTCTTGCTCTTCAGCAGGTCACTGAGAAATTTATGAGTGTGAGAAACAAAGTTTATTCTATATTTGTTAATGTAGAGAAAGCATATGATAGTCAATATGTTTGAATTATATGCTTTGTACAAATATCAAGTTGAAGTTTGGTTGACTGTAATTAGAGTGGCATATGATGGAAATAAAAAATGGGAATAAATGTAATGTATACAAATGTTCAACACTGAACAGAGGGGAAGGCAAGAATGTGTCATGTCCCTTTTGTTGCTTGAAGTATTTGTGGATAAATGCACAATGAATGTTTGTGGTGACATTAGAGGTGTTTTGGTAGAGACATGATGTGTATGTAGTTTTGTAGGCACACAATGCCATATTGTTAGCTGAGAGCTCAAATGATTTGTAGCAAATATTAGATAGAATGAATGATGCAAAAAGTAGTATGGATTTGAAAATCAATCTACTGAAAACTAAAGCGATTGAGTATGCTAAGGAAAATGGAGTGAACAATTGTGAATGATCTATAAATGGTGAAAAATAGAGCAAGTATATTTGTCTACCTTGGTAGAATGTTCACTACAAATGGGAAAATGGAGAATTCTGAAGACATGCAAATGTTGGTTAAAATGTAGTAGTAGTAGAAGTAGTGATAGACTGAATACAACAACGAGTGACGAGCATGAAAAAAATACCATATATACTTGTGGACAAGCCAAGAATTTTAGGTCCCAAAATACACCCAAAGAGTTGGGTCCAGCTTATCTGCAGATGGACTTAACCACAAGTATACAAAGTAATGCTTTCTTAAAGTACCAATATATACCCACAGATAAGCCTATCCACAGATAAGCCAACCTTTGAATTTTTCACCAAAATACCATAAAAAGTGTGCTACCTGAAGATAAGCCAATTGTGAAAATTTAAAACAGAATCTGTTCTGGAAAACAATATTTATTGATACAAAATTTGGAAACAAGCCCTTCAGAATATATTGGAAAAAACATGAAAATTTTGAGAGTCAGCTTATCCACGGGTGGCACATTTTTCATGGTATTTTGGTTAAAAAATTGAGGATCAGCTTATCTGCGAGTATATACGGTATGTTGAAGTGGTCAGGTCATAAAGAGGGAAAGAATTGGGAAACAAACCTATGAAAGAAGAGCGGTCAAGAGGAAGGGATAGTCTGAGAAAGTCATGGTTGGTTGGAACTGATGACAGAGAGGTGAGATGTTTAAAGAACAAAAGGCAATACAAACAAAATATAAACAATGAATAAATATACAATTATAAACAATATAAACAAAAGGCAGGGTATGGACCAGATGGAAGTCAAGATGATTTGAAAGGATAGAAATGTATGGAAACTTAGACTGAATGATCTAGGTGTAAAGTAGCTTTATCTATGTTCCCTTTTTATTTTCCCATTGTATCTCAGGCCTTTAATTTCTTTGGCCCTTTTGTATTTTACTCTTTCTATGTGGCATAATGTTGCTTGCTTGAACGGAAAGAACATGATGGGTTTGCATGCATGCATCTGTGTAGATAATGTTGATGAGACGTGTTTGCTAGATACGTAGTTTCAAAACGACAAAAGTGAAATAACTGCAGTAACAAAATGCCCACCCAGAAGGATAGTGGCCAAGTTATCAACAGATCAAGAAACAAGCATGAGAAGAAGATGCAGACTTCCAACTCTGCTTTTCCCTCACCTCCAGAATGCCTTTGTGCTTCCCATGCTGCTCGCCGGGCAGCAAATTCCCTGTTAGGAAGACATAGCATTCTACACAGACACGTTTGGGTCCGTTCTTGTCGTATTGCAATTCAGCCTTGTATTCAGAACACCGGGAGCACACCACCTGCCTCCAGGAGAAAAACCACAGGTTTGGAAAAGGTTAAATTTGGTGAGGAAATCTTAGACCCCTTTAAAAAAGACTTGGGTCAAAGCTGAAGGGTAGTTAGAGGAATTTGTCCAGTCTCCCCACTACCCAAATGTGGACTAACCATAATCACCCTTATGACCTATTCTCAGTACTAGCTCTTCAGATCAACAAGGACCTATCCAGTTATCTGTGCCTTGATTGAGCTACCCAAAAATAATTGGGGGGGGAGGGTGAGAACAAACAAGCTCACTCACATAGCCACAAGCTCGGCAGTGATGCCTTCTGCGTATGATAGCATTGAATGGCTCTTTGCAGCGCATGCACATGGTGACCAGCTTGTCTCTTACCCACTGAGGAGCCCGCTTGCCCAGCTCCTGTGACTGGCATTGCTGAAAGAAAAGAGAGCGTGAATCAAGCAACCATTTTGGCAAACCTCGGGCCACACAGAGGTTAATAGCCTCTATTCAAATGTAGCATGACCAGAGTAAATGTGAAACAGCTATCTACTTCTGACAGGTACAGCATATGGACAAAACTTCATTAGACGTGTTTTTCTGCACATTTCAACCTCCTTCTTTTATCAGAGACTTTCAAGTTCTTTGTAAATTTACATAGTTACAATCTTTGGAAAATGAGTTCATGGTCTTAAAAGAGGAAATGAATATCAGTGGCTCTAAAGTGCAAATGAGGTAGAGTCACAATAGCTGTGTATCTGGAGATTTACACTGAAGTCTTGAGTCTCTGCTTCTTGCCCTTGGCTTGCAGCTTTGAAGGTTTCACTCTTCTTTTCTTTCTTGTTGATGGCAGACTGGAAGGCCTGGGAGGGAGGAAGAAAACATTTTGAACAGAAGGATTTCGAAAAGAAGCTTAGGTTCAATTTACAAGTGTGAGTAGCAGCCCTGTCTGTTTAACCCAAGACGGCCCTAATCAGAGATGAAGCATGGGTGTATTTGTACATGGGTATATACGGGGAGGAAGTTCTAAATCCTCTCCCAGCCTTGGCTTAATTTCCTTGTAGATCTTCCTGCTCTCACCTCTTTATCACCCATTTTATATATGAGTGAAATTGACTTCCCTTTAAATGCATGGGGCTGTCCCTATCACATCATAGATGTGTTTGAGCCACTAAAGGTCTCCATGTGGGTTCCCAAAGGCCTTAATCTAGATGCCAAACTAAGAAATGACCAGTGTAAGTATTCTGCTACATTGAAGCACAGCACATTAATTGTGCTGTCTCCCCTTAAGGCACAGCTACATAGTAGCATCTAACTGACCTTATCTGATCTTGAAAAGGTAAGTAGGGATGGACCTGGTTAAGACTTGGATGAGAGATCACCCCAAAAATACCACAGCTGAGGAATCTTAAAAAAAAAAAAAACAGAAGAGGGCAATAATAAGTCTCTTCTGCATTGCTCCTAAGAAAACAAGGATATGTCCATGAAGTCACCATGGAGCCTGACTTAAAGAAGATTTTACTTCTTAAGAGCAACCTAGTGTCCTAACCCCAATCTCCTATTGGCTTATGGGGAAAAAAAGCCATTGCTGCAAACCTTTCCCAAAAACACTGCCATACTTTACTATTAATAAAACCAGTTAGGTGAAAAATGGACAGTACAAAGAGCAACAATGTGATCTGTGCCATAAACGGTTGGTGGAGGGAAGCTAGAGGAAGGTTTAAGTACAGAGAAGTCCAAAGGGATCCATCAACTCCTCAGCCCTGATCTAAGCTGAAATGTGTGGGGTAAATGAAGAGAATTGGTAACAGAAAGTGGCTCAGTTAGCTACATGGATACAGAGCTATTTCCATGGTTGGCAAAAAGGGCTCTGAAAGAGAAATGCCATTAAAGAATGGGCATTTCCAGGGGATACAGGAGACCTGAGAAGCAACTAGCCTATTGCCAGCCCTTCAAAATAGTCCAGACAGGTAACCGAAATCATGAGTACTTATACTACTTTGATTATAAGGTTACAGTAACAGAATCTTGCAAGTCTGAAAGCACTTCCCCCCTCCCCTGCCTTGACTTTCTAGAGAACTAGGGAGGGTCCCTTCTGAGATGTTTTCTCCACCCCCATTTGAGCTTTGGACTCAGATTTCTCTTATCAGACTGTTGACTAGGCTGTGGCTCTTCCTCCTGTCTCTCAAGGTTATTCTCACAGCCCATTACACCTATTGAGGGTATTCTGGCCAGGATGCTCCCCAATCTTTAAAAAAACAAACAAACAAAAAACTGCAGCAATGGCTACCTTAATCCAGTCATTCATCTCTTCCTGGGACCTGTAGAGAAAGAAATGTCACCTATTGGAGAGACAGAGTTTATATTCCTTTGCTAGAATCAGAAAAGGCTACATATCTTGCTTAATTACCTAGCTTGCAATTCTAGAGTTCGCTGCTTCCCTGACACAAGGAAAGCATGAGGAAATTGTACATCATTTAGTTCTCGAACCTAAAAGGAAAAAAAAAAGAGCACTGAAGTTAGAGTAAATATTAATTTCCTTCAGAGGGCTCATTCAGACATACACAATTTTAACTGTGGAAGTATGCTTACTGTGCTTTGGACAGAAATATATAACCTCCCTTGGCTTGAAGCTTTTTTCAGTTTGGAAAATTATTTTCTTCTGGTTGAAAGCTAAGTGGGATGGGCACAGAACTAACTCAACTTTGAGATAATCAGAATGTCTTTAATCTACCTCCCTGCCTTCTCCTTTGAAGCATGGTTGTATTTAAGGTTTTATAGTTCTCTGTTACTGATATTATATATTATGTTTTTATGTTTATAGCCTTAACTTTTGGAACAGATGGAATAAGAAAGAAATGCTTTTCTTACTTTCCTTTTCTTCTTGCTGGAGCAAGCCCACTAGGGCATGTGATTCAGCAGGTGTAATGGTATGTGGGAATGACCTTGGGAGACAGGAAGAAGAGCCACAGACTAGACAATGGTCAATTAAGTGGCAGCTGAGTCCACATTAGGAATGGAGTCATGGCAAACGTTTCAGAAGGGACTGTCCCTGGTTTCTTGGACAGCAAAGGCGAGTGGGAAGAGATGTACTTTGAGATTTGCAAGATTGTTGTCAACCTTGTGAGGTAGTCCAGACAAGAAGCACACCCAGAAGTACTAGCTCTAACTTTATTGTAAGGTTACATTTGCAAGTTTGAAAGTACATCTCTCCCCACTCGCCTTTACAGCACAAGAAACCAGGGATGCTCCCTTTTGAGACGTTTGCCATTCCCCCATTCCTTCTGCAGACTCAGCTGTCTCTTATCTGAAAGGTGTCTAGTCTACGGCTCTTCCTCCTGTCTCCCAATGTCATTCCCATATACCATTACAGCAGGAGAGCATCTTTTCCAGGGATCACACTGCAGAAAAGGTATAGGGTAGCTGAGTGATCCTAAGGAAAAGACTCCACTGCTCTAAAGAGTTGCAGAGAGGTGCTAGGCTAGCATCTCTGCATTTCTAAAGTAGGACTTTTCAAACTGTGTTCTCCATGACAACTTGATGGGTTATCATGAGAGACTAAGAAAAACGTCACTTGAACACAGCCAATTTTCTGTCGCTAGAGTTTTGTCTCTTGATCAGGGGCTCCTGGAAGTACTTTTAAACTAACAGGTTCTGCAGCTTGAAAAGTTTGAAAGCCTCTGCTCTAAAGCAGATTTTATCTTCAAAATCTGCATAGCTCTACCTAGCAGTTTACTTGTTTTGAGGTTTCTCTCTCTCCCTTCCCCTTTTTGAATTGTTCTGCCTACTTGAAACTCTATGCATGCTTACTCAGAATGAAGTTCCATGAAACTCAGTGGGGCTGCTTTCCAAACTGATTTGAATAAATAAATGAATAGACAATGAAATTTTCTGACCTTCATGCCTTTGACATCAATCCGGTGGCGCACTTGAAATTCAGCACCCACTTGAATGACTTTTGGTACACAGTACAACAGCAGGTTATTAAACTGTAGGTTGCAAACAAAACAAAACAAAACCACAAATACACACTGTGTGTGAAGAAAGCTGGACAAAACCAGAAGAAATGGCTAATAATAGATAGTCTGAATAAAAACATAATCCCTTCCTCGCTGAGAAATACAGACCTCAGGTCAGCCCTTCAGTGTAGGCCAGGTCAGGAAACAGACTCCACAACGACTACGGAAACTCTATTGTTGCAAGGTATAACAGCAGAATCTTGAAAGCCTGATAGGGTTTCTCTCTCCACCCTCTTATACACAAGAGAATCAATGTGGGACAATTTTAAGTTTCTTTCTTACTCCTTCCTGTCTTTCTGAGCTAAGCTGGTATTTACATAACTGCCCTTGCAATCTTTCTTCAGGCTATCTCTGTATACCTCAATATATGAACAAAAACAGAAAACAGAAAACAAAATATTTATCACCAGTGAGCCTAGCCAGTGCATCCCTTTATGCCCTCATTTTTTCCATATTCTTCTTTTCTTAATATTGTCCCATTCCAAATTATTTGGGGGTTGGGGAGATGTCCCCATCAGCAACTTGGTCAATCTTCCTGCTCCATCACTTTACAGCCTAATAAATATCTCACCAGGAACAGGTATCTCTCTGAGGTGCTGTTGAACCGGAAAGAGATTTTCTGAATAGGTCCTTCTTTAATAAACTCATTAGAAGGGTCAACAATGTCATCTTCAATGCCTAGCCTGTGATATACTTCCCATAAGTTCTGGAGTCGTTCCTGCAGAAGCAATGGAATAAAGATTTGCAAGATGGAAAACAGTAACTTAGCTACAAAGATATTTGTCTGTAGTGGAGAAGAATGAGATGATTCAGTTGGGCACTCACCATTTCAGCGATGGCAGCATTAGAATGTTTGGCTGCTGTGAAAATCATCTCCAAAGCTTCTACAAGGAGAAATGTTAATATTCTTATAACACTTTTACAGTTACTTCACGCCCAATGCACTATAGCAATTGTGACACCGAGCAAGAGGTCAGAGGGATAGGCTTGGACAAAGTATGGCACATTAGAAGGAGCACCAGTACCATGAAAATCTAAAATCGTTCAAGTAGGAAGCCAGAACTCATAACTCCTAAAGGAGAATTTGATCACTTTTCTCTCAATTATTTATTTTTTTTGCTGCCAGCCTAAAAGAAGTATGTAAAACTCTTACTCTGTGCATCCTCCCTGTCTGGTGATTTCAAAGGCAGCTTCTGAATGTAATCCTTCAGGAGGAGTTCATATCTAGGGATTCTCTGTATTGGTTCCAACATGTGATGCTGCAAGGTTAAATTAGCAGACACTTCCCGTTTCTGTGCACGATCATAACAATAACAGAAAAAGATAGCAAAACAAGGGCATTGAACATTTCATTAGTATGCATACATATACAAACAACTACACATATGTAATATCTCAACTGCAACATTGCAACTGAAGGCCCCAGTCTACCAAGGACTGATGATGTAACGTAGGGGTTGGAAATGTTCAGCCTACATACCAAATTCATAGCATTGGGCCTTCCTGTCTTGACTATGGACTTCTGCTAAGGCCCTGTCTTCATCCTGAAGCCTTGCCCCCTTTGATGAGTGGGACAGCAGCTCCTGGAGCAAGCTTCACTCGATCCTCACCTTTCCCAATAAGGAAGTCAAGGGCCAAACAGTACCAATCAAGGTAGAAGCCACCACTTCAAAATACTCTTCATGCCTATGAGGAGGCTCATAGAGGTGGAACATTTCTCAAAATTGATCCTAAATCTATTTCCTATAGCCCTGGGCCTACCTTCCATCTATTTTCAAGGGCAATTGTAGCTGGGGAAGTAAAATTAACTATCTGCTTCTTCTAGCCCAGTGTTTCTCAACCTCAGGAACTTGAAGATGTGTGGACTTCAACTCCCAGAATTCCCCAGCCAGCATGGGGCAAGGATGCCAAGGTTGAGAAACACTGCTCTAGCCTATCACTATCAAAGAAAAAAACTTCCATTAGTATATGTCAGCCAGGAGATTTATTTTTTTGGGAGAACACAACTGAAAAGGGAAGGCACAATTGGGGAAGGAAGGCTTAGTCATTCCTCCTGGTAAACAGTAATTCTCCCACATATGCATGCACACAATGCAACAATTACACTTACAAAAAAACAGTGAATTAGTGCCAATGAAAAGCTATTTTGAATTAAACTGTTTTGATGTTTAATTGAAGTGAAGGGAATTTATGGGTGAATCCTATTGAGTAGAAAAGGGTTAACACTTTCTGTATTCTCTGACCCTGTGCATCATACACACAGAGACAGAATAAGCTTAGAAAACTACTCTTAATGCCAACAGAAGTTTTCTTCCTAAGCCTAATTCCTAAGCCTAATTTCATGGAGGACAAAAAGAAAAAAATACTTATTATCTTCCTAAAAGATTAAATAATCTAGAGAGAAGGCCCTTTTCCAATTACCTTAGTAATCTTGGACATGGAAGAGTCAAAATAAATAGATTTTTCTTCATTTTTCTATGTATTCCTATCCTGCATTCAGGAGCATAGAAAAGGGTTACGAAGTATAGAAATTCTAAGCCTACCTATTTAAGCCTTCCTCTATGAAATGGTGTGGAAAAATCCAAAAATCCTTAATACACAAAGCAATATACCCAGAAATTTCAGATTATACACACACACACACACACACACACATACACACACACATACACACATGCACACACACAAACACCCCTAGATAGACACCTAACCAAATTTTAGGTTACCTTCTAATTGAAGCCAATCTGAATAAAAAACTAATTGCGTAATGAGCTCTGAAACCATTTCACCTGAATGTTTGAGATGAGTTCCTGGAATGGCAAGGCCTTTTCTGACCACATGGTGATCAGTTGTATCGCCTTGTCAAAGTTCTTCACATATTCACTATACATCTTCAGGAAAGGAGCCACTTTCTGGATGATATCCCCAATTCTGGGATTGGAATCCCTGTAGCAGGAATTGCAAGAGAACAAGTCTGTTGTTGGTATCTCTGCAAAAATGGCTAAAATAGACTAGGAAGCCTGGAGACATATCCAGCTGCCTCCATCACTGGTCTTATGAGTCATACCTGGATATAACCCACCTTTTAATAAATAATTACATTTTGAAGAATACATCACAGCAAAGCAATACGGTCTCTTAACATCTTCTGCAAACAATGACCATAGTAAACTGCAAAAACATATTCAGATGGAATTCATTTCAAACATGCAAACTGGCAATAAATGATCAATGTTGGCTTTTCCCTTTTGTTTAAAACAATTTATATTACCCACTATAGTATTTCACTTTTCAGAGTCTGTCGCAGAGTTTGAAGACTGCAGATACATCTCTGAAAATGTGCTCAGTTAAGAATAGAATCTTAGAGAGAAGCATGTCCTCATGCCTTGAAGGGTATTCAAAGGAAAATCATACCAAGATAAATAGGTAAGGATTGGAGTGTAGTGTAAATCAGTAAAATCTACATAGTGCCAGGGTAAATACTAAAAACAATTGCCCATTATATTCCGTTCTGAAGAAAATCTATATGGTCACTAAGGATTGACCCAAACTTAATGGCACATAATCAATCCTGTTACATTAAAGTAGCGTACATAAAAAGTGAATTCATTGTTATTGATGTTATTTTTATGGAAGAACTTTCTTAAGAATGAAAACTGATGAAATAAATCATTAAATAAATAAATAAATCAGCAATTACATAGCAACATTTTTGTCAATGATCTAAAAATGCTATTTGTCAAAATATCATCCTTTTCTCTGCCCACTGTGGAAGCAACACAAAGTCAGTTAGTTGGACTTCCAGGGAGGTATGGCAAACTGAAGATGTTTGCCATACCTTGGTCATTGGCTTTCGCCAAGCCAATGACCGCAGCAATCACCAAGGAGCCAGTGAGTAGGCTGGTTCCTTAGAACCTCTCCAGATAAGGAGAGAATGGGAGATGGTCCACATGTGCTCCGGGACACCTTGTGAGGAGACTGCAGGACAGCAGTTTTCCATAGGTTTGAGCACCAGGAGACAACACTATTAGCCATCTTGCTCATAACTGCAGTGGAGACCTTTAAACAACACTAAGTTTGCAAACCTCACTTTCTAATCACTTTCTGAAATTGTTCATTAACTACTTCTAAGCTATTAGAGACCTTTGAAAGGACGAGTTTGAAAACACTGGGTGAGTCTGCCTTCAATCCTGAATGAAAGAAGATTTTAATCATAAGCTTAAGAATTTAAAGAATCTGAAATAAACAGCAAAAAGCTAAGTAAGATTTTAATCTTAGAAAGTTATAAATGGACTAAGGGTCCAGATAAAAATGGAATATTGAAACTTTTACAATAAGATTTTGGAATTAATTATAAAGAACAAACAGCTTCTCATGGGAAATGGATTCTGTTTTGGTTTTTACAAGACATAACAAAGATAAGCAATTTCCTGATTTCAAAAACTGGACACTGGAGGGGACTAAAGTTTTTAGGTACAGGAAAGATTTACAAGCATAAATATAATGGGCAATTGTTTTTAGTATTTACCCTGGCACTATGTAGATTTTACTGATTTACACTACACTCCAATCCTTACCTATTTATCTTGTAAAACGTTGTGAAACATTATTATAATGAAAATAATGAAGAAGACTTTTGAAGAATGGAATCAGAAAATAGTAGCCACAATATCAACAATGTCAGTAATAATGTCTGCTTCCATGAATAGACTACGTCCAAAAGATGTTATTGAAGAAATGACAGATACAGAACAAATTTTATCTGACAAGATAGAGATGGTATCAAAAGTGGATTTACAACTGACAGGCCAAGATAATGACTTAAAAGGATGTTTCACTGGATCTACAAAAGAAACTGGCTGAGGTTTTAAAATTTAAAAGGGAAATACAAATGCCAAACCAAGAAAGTGACCTGGATAATTTTTTCCTATTGGATTTACAAAAGAGGTTTGTTAAAGCCTTGAAGAACTCTGTGCAATGGGACAAAGAAGAAATGAAGGAAAATCAAATCTTATGACAATATTCGAATGAACTAAAGATTAAGACTGTTAGAAGTAAAAGGAAGGAATATAATGTTGGCATTTGATCAAGGTTAAAACAAGATATGGTGTTACTTTTGGCAACCCTTTATGAACTTTCTGCTGACACCAGGACTGAAAAGATGATGTTTTATGGATTTGTTTATAGATAAGAGATGGGATATGGGATGATGAGGTAAATATTTGTAACCTTAGAGGGGGTGAATTTGTTTATACTTGTGATGAAGGTTGGAAGTCACTTCTTTATATATTTCTTTTCTCTTTATTATATTCTTTCTTTTCCCTTTCTTCTCTTTTTTTCTTGCACTTTTTATTCCTTCATGCTATTCTCTTTTCTTACTTTAAGTTTAGTTTGTATTATATTTTACTATTAAAATCAAAATTACACACACACACACACACACACATATACAAAGTCAGTCAATATATACCGTAATGCAACCTTCTACGTACAAAAGCTGTGTTTCAAGATTGGACAAAGTTTTCAAATAATAATTCTGAGTGACTCAAGCTTGGACTACTTGAATTTTTTCCAAGTCTAGCCTTCAACAAGCTTTTAGATTTGTTATATTTTTCCAGGAAAGTAGTGGGCAAAAAGAGAAGTGGGCTGACTTCATAACTTACCAGTCTTCCATACGTTTTTTCAGCTCTGGCAAGAAAAACTGGGAATGGAACTGGTAAATGGAGGAGATATTAGAGAAGATCATTTTTACTACATCTTCCGGGAATGTCTTTGTAGTTCTGGCTTCTTTCATTAGCTCTGAGAAAAACACCTGTAAAGGACATTCCCAGCCCATAAAGAAGCACAATTTTAGTTATGGCATTTTGCCCTACTTTTCAGCCCAAATGGCTCCTGCAGAAATTTCTGTAAGATCCATAAAATCAAGATGGTCTCTGCCTGCAGACGTAGATGCTAAAAAGCATAACATAAAAGAAAAAAAGGGATAAGCTGGGAAGAGAAAAATCAGGAAATTTGGGGACTATTCCCTAAACATATGGTAATTATAGTACTAAAATAAGTATTATATTATAATTATAATATAGTATTATAGCAATTATAATGACTATAATAGTAATTTTAGATCATCTGGAATAGAAACAAAATAAAAGAGATCAAAAGCTAAAGACCCTTGGAAGAGCTGAAGAAATGGCCCTGCTTCCATTTCTCATTCAGCTATAGCCAGGTAAATATTATAAGCTACAATGACAGAATTGGCTAAGGGGCAGGTAGGATTTCTGGGTGTCATATAATTTCCCAGATCTATGTAGTCCCATTAGGAGAAAAGTTGGGAGCTACTTTGGCAGTAGAATATCAGAAAGGTTCTGTTTTTACTATGTGAGAATTTTAAGATTTCCCAAATATTAACAATTGGTTGCTCACTACAGGAACCTGAGATTTATTGGATTAAAAAAAATGAGCTGTACAGGATGAAAATATCCAGAAGACAATTTTATTATATCTTCATGCATTGTTATTAAATAAAGTGATAATCAGATAAGTAGAACATTTTCAGCTTTTTGACAGTGGACATCAGAAAACTGAAATGCAGCTGCCAACCAACCTGGTCTAGAAGATGAAGGCGAACAACATAGGCCTGTTCTGTTTCCAGCAGCTCCAGAGCTATTTTTTTCTCCCCTGGCTCCTGTGAATGCAGAGTAAGGAGAAATGAACTTGGAAACCTCTGGTTCATAATCACTGAAAATCTTTTGGTTCAGAGTGAGGTACCATTAGTGCAAGAAAATATGTCTCCTGCACTTCTGGAAAGTGTTGATTCAGTGTCTGGAGGCTGTTGAGGTCTGGAGGGGATAAAACAGGCTGGAACTGAACTCTAGTAAGATGGAGTTGTTGTTGGTTCAGAAAGGTTTTCTAACAGCTCCAGGTGAAAGACTAGATAAAGTGGAAATCCCCCTGAAGCAGCATCTATAAAGCTCTACATGACTTGGCTTCTGTGAGAACATGAGACTGGGCTGTGTGAGAATGTGAGACTATTGTAGGCTGAAGTTGCCATTAGCTAAAAATGGAGCAGGCACATATGCAGAGGAGAAAAACCAGGAATCTTATCAAAAAGATCCCTTCAGAAGGTAGGTAAAAAGGAATTGTTAAGAATCAAAATAAAAATGTCACCAGAAGATGGGCAAAGGAGGTCAGGTGCTGTGCACATGGACCCCCCCCCATCCCATTGACAGCTATGAGATTTGTGAATCAACAAAGCAAGGGTTTTTAGGGATAAAAGGGGTCCTGAAGCCTGCCTACTCTTTGAATTATCCTGGACCCAGACTTGGTGGCTTCTATCCCTCTAGTTAGTGCCTGGCAGCCTAGTTGAGAAGAATGTGGATAAGTGAGGATGAGTGTGTGTGAGTGAGTGAGAGAGCAAGTGTATATTTTAGCCAATAAAGTTTTGTTGCCACTTTGAATTTATTGAGCCTCTATGTATTCCATCAGAACCTTGCACACTTCAGTGTTCGATTGAAAGTGACTGTGTATATTCCTAATTATTTCCCAGATGTTGACGAGGTCTGTGTCTCGTATGCTGTCTTCTTGAAGTAAAAGTGACCTATCTGGACATTTTGCTTTAGAGAGATTATTAATGGTGCCCTATTTTTGAGAGGTTCAATGGGATCAGGACTTGTAAACAATATTTATTGGATCTGGCCCATTTTATGGGATAGGCTCACCCCTAAGGTCAGGTTAACATGCAGTCTGACAATTTTCTGGAGGCTGGCTAACACTGGATTCTTCCAGAGAATGTTTGGAGAGTGATGGTTGGTACCATCAGAGCTTATACAGTATAACTGTGTTTTTCTCAGTTTCTTTGTTATTTTATTGTTGTTTAATGAGTTAACTCCTGGAAATCTTTGCTGACTACAGCAGTGTACTAAATAATTAATTAATAACATGAGCCCAATGGGAAGTGCTCTGTATCAGTAACGGCCTATCACAACAATGAAGCTGAGTTTGCTGATTAGGAATAAATCTGATGTATTTGTCTGCAAACCATATTCTATTTTTGGTGGAAACCAATCTACAGAATACTTCATGGGGGAAAAAAAGTATTTCACCAGAAGGTCTAGGGAGAAATTGGTTAAGTTCACTAATTTAGCATTTTTGAATCAATAGGTAAAGGGAAAGGTTTCCCTTGACATTAAGTCCAGTCATGTCCGACTCTAGGGGGCGGTGCTCATCTCCGTTTCAAAGCCGAAGAGCCGGGGTTTGTCCGTAGACACTTCCGTGGTCATGTGGCCGACATGACTAAATGGAACGCCGTTACATAAACCTAAACTTAATTACCTTTCAAAATTTACAGGTTAACAAAGTTTTCAATATAATTGTCCAGGAATAAAAACATACATATACTTTTTACATATATGTAAAAAGTCTGATAAAAATATAAATATTCATTAAAATAATTTAAAAATAGATTATATGAGACAAACCTGTTTGAAAATATGATGTACGTAAGGCAACATTGAAAAAAATCCGTATGTTTGGAGAAATATGCATCAAAATAGATACAAACTCTTGGGTCCAACAAAGCAAACTTGACATATTTGCAAAATTAAGAAAAATGACATTGAGAGATTTGCTAATCCCTACTCCAAACTGTAGAGCTAGGAACACAATGAGCATAAAATATCTGGCACTGGGTGCATTTCTGATATACAGCACATAATCTGGAGAATCAGAAGGCCTGGCATTCTGAGGTAGACAAATGTCAGTTCTAAATGATTAAAATATATGCTATATTGAAAAAACTAAGAAAATATTGTTTATATAACCTTTCAAAATACTGCATAATTCTACACTCTTCTTTTTTGTACCAGGTAAAATATACAAAGCCTACATTTTATTGCCTAACACAAATATAGTATTAAATAGTGAGACAAGCTCCTATCTCCTCTGCCTGACTTTTGCGACTGTATCACCAACAAAATAATTCAGTAGTAATGGTAGTTGCTTTCCTCCATGGAACAACTGAAATTTCTAGTGGATCTCAGTGAGCCATTTATAAATTATTGTTCTAGAAATCAGGACACCTACCATACATAACACATACTGTGGTATCATTTTTTTCTTAGTCAGCATCACCACTACAAATGTAAACCAGATCACTAATTTGATTTTGGTCAAAACTGCCCTGATCAATACCATCAAAATATTTCTAATTGTTCCACAGCCTTTCGACACACCACCCGAAGAATGTCTGTGGGCTATTCCTGACCACAGTATGAGAATCTGTACACAATATCTATAGTGCCTTGATAACTTATTACCTGGTTCTTGCTGCTTCCAGATTGCATCATGTAGTTTAGCTGAGAATCTGGGCCTTGTTTTGCCCTCCAGTTGCCTACAGTGATCTTGCCGTGAAAAGAGCTGAGGCATTTGACAGGGAGCATTTTAGGAGCTTGTGGTTGCTGTTCCATGGATTCTGTACTGCAGTGCACCCGGCTGGGCTGTACAAATGCAGCTTTCTTATTGTCTCTTATGGCACTTTCACCTGTCACAGATGGTAGCATGGAAGATACCATAGGACTTGGAGTTGTTAGTTGAAGCCTAGATTGGGGAAGGATCTGTTTTTTCTCAGGACTACAGCAGGGCCTGTCCACAGAAAAACAAAGGTTTCATAAATTTGTCCTGTTCCATCTACTTCTTCAAAATATAGTACAAACCACTCAAGAGGGGCGAGGCTCAAAACAAAAGTGTATCTCTTTACAAAAGTTAATGTGTGTATTCAGTGTAACAGCACTCATTTAAAGGCAGAATTAAGGTATATGGTTAGAATGATTTAAACATCAATAAAAACGAACAAGGAAATGTTATAGAGGCCAACATGGATAGAGTTACTAACTTAGAACATTCCACTAGAGTTATGATACGTCAACAGCATGGTACGCAGGAATGAGCAGATCATGCTAACTCTAAGATATGGAAAATACTGACTATTGGATATCAAAAGAGATCAAAGCAGAGAAGGCTATTGTTTCTTCTCAGCTGATAATCCTTGATAATTTTGCAACTACGCAAAGACTTTTTGGTCTGTTTGGGGATTAGATCTTTGGCTGCGGAAGTAGTCCAATCTGTTTCATAGTGATCCAAGGAGTAGCCCAATCCAGCCTGTTCTTGGTTCTAGAATATGAATTCAGAAAAACAGCTCCAATCTCCCTAGTTGGCATGGAAAACCTATAAATGCCTAATGTTGTCTATTTAATTATACAAAATAAAATTTGCAGAAACTGTAGAACATTATGAGTAAGTAAATTGCATCTAATATTGTACGATGTTGGTGCAATTGTTTTCAATTACATTGTCTTTTGACCATAGAAACTATTTGCTCAGATTACGTCACAGCTTCTCAAAATTCCCATTAAACCTTTGGCAGTGCAATTTGATTGTCCCTGTCCCTGCCAAACCCTGGACCATCCTCAGTCTCTTCAGTTACCTTGCCTGACATATCTATTACTAACACAGACCTATCATGAGAGCCATAATGTGATGGGACCATATGTAGACATTGCTTACAGTGAATCTTGTCATATCCAGCCTTTCTCTCAGGAGTTCAAGGTTTCATACATAGCATCACTTCCTTTCTTTTTTACCCCACAACAACCCTGTGAAGAAGGTTGGGCTGAGAGAGGATGACTGGCCCAAAGTCACCCAGCAAGCTTCCATTAATTAATTGGTTACTTTTATTTTGCCCCCACCCCCATCATGCACATCATACAGAGGGATCTATAATGCTTTAAGGCAAAAAATGTAGGGCATGATATGGAAATTTGTCATTCTTTATTACTGATATGTGCTGGTGGGATTGTATACGCAAAGGTAGGATATAAAGGATTGTAATGATGTAGACATGCATTTTAGCAGGTGTCATTTAAATGAAGGTGATATGTAGAACACCTCTTTAATATTGCTTCTGATGTTTATAGTTTTTATACATATCTGTATTTGTAATTATATCATTTTTGCAGTTACTAACATTGCTTTCTAATTCTAGGAAATGTTTATCTTGGTTTAAAGTACAAGTCTATATTCTGTACACAAAACTAAGTCTCATCAAGTTCAGTGAGGCATTATCCAATTTAGGACTAAGCTCTACTCAAGGCCATGTAACTTACTTCTGAATAATTGAAGGAATGCAGCTATATATATAAATGAATGAATGAATGAATGAATGAATGAATAAATAAATAAATAAATAAATAAATACACATACCATAACAGAAATGAATCTAACCAATTCCCACTGCAACCTTACAATATCAAATAATCATAGATATGGGGTGCAAGATCCTCGAAAATTTGTTCTGCTCTTTTTCTTCATTTTCATATAGCCATCAAATCTTCCGTTTATGTTGCTTACAGTTAAGATCAGCCTATGCAGAAATACAGCTGGGACAACAAAGAATCTTCTGCATTTCTTTTTCCAAACTGAGTGTTACTGTGAAGGACTACATCCTCTTTTCTGTTTCACAGTCTTCATAATGTCCCTAAGCTTCCTCAACTTTCCCAAAAATCAGCATTTATTTCCTCTTACCAAAGTTTCACTTTAAAAAGCAAACCACAGTTCATGATCAACAGAGAACTATTCAGAGGGTTCCAGAACAGCCAAACTAGATACATAAAAATGGGGGCTCCAAAGTCATAACATAAAATTTCAAAAATCAATTTGACCAGGGTTACCAGATCTAGTCTACAAAACTCCAGGCAACCAGTAGATGGTAGCAAAGGAATTAAGGTTGCTATCCCATCCTTCCTGCACATCATTACAGGAGTTGCTTTTGGACCTTGCCCCCATCTCTCTATATACCCCGAATATTCAAAGAGTTTGGGCAAGTATCTGAATAAAAAGACTAAATCCAGATAATTACTTGGCAAATTCTAGTTAGTTGAGAAATAAAAGTGCCTCAATGATCAAGTGTGATAAAAAGAGTTTCCAAATACCATGTTCTAATATAAGACAGCAGAAAAATTTAGGACAGATTTGAAAATCACACCATAAAAGATGAAGTACGCTGAATACACTTTTTTTCCATAGCAGAAAAGCCCAAGTCAAAAAGCAAACTTCTTGACTCTAACCTAGTTACTAAACAACATTTATGCAGGTCTATACTCCATGGCTCTGGACTGTTTTGAGGCACTGAGGATAAATTAATCCTTACTACTTTTCCAAAGAAGGGAGCTACATTTGCTATAGCCATAATCCTCTGACTTTACTCACTGGTAGAAATTCGAAAATGGTTTTAGATGCAAATAACTCTTACTGTAACTAGAAACCCTACCCAATCAAGGTTTCCAATTGCATACGTGCATATAAAATCAGAAGGTGATTTTTCAAACCTTCTGATGATAAGAGTGAGACTAGTGACCAAAATCTGGCTTTCCTTTCGTATATTTGCATGAAGGAGGTATAAAAAAGGCTATTGTTGCTAAACAGTTACAGCAATGTTGAATGATGTATAACATAGTTTGGAGGGTCATTAGAATGATCTAGACCAACCCCCAACTCAGTGCAGGATCAACCGGAGCATCTCTGATAAATGATCATTCAACCTTCTCCAGTGAAATAGACTCCACCATTTCATGTGACAGCCTGTTCCACATCTCATACAAACTTCCTCCATCTAGCCTGAACCTCCGTCCTTGTCATTTTAACTCATTGGTTCTAGTCTTGTCTTCTGGGGCAACAGAGAATAAATCCACTCCTTCTTCTGTGTAATAACCCTTCAGATATTTGAAGACTATCATATCATATCTCTTCTCAGTAATCTTTTCTGTAGGCTAAACATACCCAGATCCTTTAACTGTACCTCACAAGACTTGATTTCCAGACCTTCACCATCTTACTAGCCCTCCTCTGAACTTGTTTCAATTTCTCACTAGCCCTCATGTCCTTTCTGATGTCCAGAACTAGAGATAGAATTTACAGAGATTTCAAAGCGTTTTCCCCAAAATGATAATTTCATAAATAATTCCTGTATTTCAGTCCTCCACTACTTGAGCTCTTTCTTGGTCAACTGGTCTTCAACCCTGACATTACAATATCTCCCCAAATCCCTTGTACCTGAAGTTCTCAAATACATGCACTAGGGAGTCCACCGATGTTTGTGGAAGCCTCCGTTTCTCCTCCATCCGTCTTACTCTTCTTTACAATCTGAAACTGGATCTGCAATTCTTTAGCCAGGCAATTAGGAGAAGGGACAACTTGAAACCCATGAATTTCTTTATGGTCTTTTACATGGAACTTTTCTGAGAAATAGCTGCATTTAAAAAAAAAACCCTGATAGGACTATATAACCAAGCAAACAATGTGCAAATTGTCCCTTTCTCTGAGGCAAGAAAAGCCTCTTGTAACTATCACTTACTATAAATAGGAAACTTATGAGGAAGTACTGAGGGCAGAGCTGTGAGTAAAAGGATCAAAATGCAGAGCTTCAGAATTAGATATCTTATAAATTAAATTTATTTTATTCTAAGTTATTATAATGTATTTTAGTATTCTTTTCATTTACCACTGGCTCTGTCTTGATTCAAGGATCTGGTTCCATTATATCATTAAACTTTCATCCTCAACGCCACAGGAAGAGAGGGAAAAAAGAGCTTACCTGGGGCAAAACATTAGTTGCAGAATTATACATACATATATATTAATAAGTTTTACCAGGTTTTGCAGTTTATCTCTTAAATCCAGACATTGATTTGATACATGAAAATTCAACTATTTCAGACACAAGGAAGCACCATAAGACTTCTTCAATGTTTATACACTTTTTGCATGACAACTTCCACTTAAACCTTCTAGCTAGGCAATTCATTAACTACTCATTGAACTGTCTACTAACAGGACTGTCTGGATACTTTTGACACAACCAGTTTTCTTCTTTAGAGTGGAACTACTCATAAGGAACACTGAAAAAAAATTGAAATTGAAGTTAGTGACACGTCACAGTAAACATAGTACAAAATACACAGAGAAGGTCCTACACATTCTAATTCAAGTTGTGTTTCAAGTGGAAAATATGGGGAGAAGAGTTAAATCTTAACAATCTGAAAAGTAAAAGTGTAAATGCCTTCCTGCAGGAAGCTGAGAACTGTTTACAAAAAATTGCATGCTTATTCCCATTTTGCAGATTGGAATGGGGACAGGCTGATTGATGCAGAACTACCATGGGACAGCAATAGTCTGTAAGGTAAGCCAAAACTGAAATAGGGTAAGGAAATATGGTTTGGATGGCTAATGGTTTCTAACACCACTGTATATTGTGGGTTATTTATCAAATTTATATAACTGCCCACCTCATATGCCCACTAGGCAGCATACAATAAAACAATCAGTTGAAACAAATCTTAAATAACCATTAAAAGCAATAAAATGTAAAAAAAAGATCACAGGAGAATGCACCAAAATCTCCCATACAATACAACCATCTTGCGGGCTCCCTATTACCATGGGATCCCCAAGCCTGCTGGAAAAAACCATGTTTTAAGAGATTCCCGGAAGGACAAGAGGGTCAGGGCTAACCTCACCTCAGAGTGAATGACATTTCAAAGGGCGGGTGCCATGGCAGAAAAGTCTCCTGGGTCCCATCAGATGGGACCCGTAACATGCCCCTCCTGCTGGACCTATGGGACGGGCAGATATACCCAGGGAGAGGCGGTCCCTCAAATAACCTGGTCCAATGCCATGTAGGGTTTTAAAAGTTAAAAAGAGCACCTTGAATTGAATCTGGAAGCAAACTGGCAACCAATGCAGCTTGCAGAGCAGAGGTATAACATGTGCCATTCTAGGGGCACACATAACTGCCTGCACCGCCTCATTTTGCACCAGCTGAAGCTTCCCTCTTCAAGGGCAGCCCCATGTACAGCGTGTTACAGTAGTCTATTTGGAAGGTGACCAAGACATGTGTAACTGTAAGCAGAGTCTCCCAATCCAGGAATGGGCACAATTGGTGTGTGACACAAAGCTGTGCAAAGGCCTTCCTAGCCACAACTGCCACCTGCTCCTCAAGCAGGAGTTGTGAGTCCAAAAGGACCCCCAGACTGCTCAGCAGCTCTGTTTGGGGCAGTGCGACCCCATCCAGTACCAAAGATGATAAAGTCCCTGATCTGAAAGGCCCTAAAAGTCACTCAGTCTTGCCAGGGTTCAGTTGAAGCTTGTTGTTCCCCATCCAGACCCCCATAGACTCCAGGCACCAATACAAGGCTTCAACAGCATCACATAGTTTGCTAGATGCAGAGATGCATAATTATGATCTGCATACTCATGATACCTCACTTCATGGCAATGGATGATCTCACCCAACAGCTTCATGTAGATGTTAAACAGGAGTGGAGAGAATACCAAACCCTGTGGAACCCCACATAGTAGGCACTGTGGGTGGGACCTTTCACTCACTGTCAACACCAACTGGTATCAACCCCACAGAAAGGAAGAGAACCAGCACAGTACAGTGCCGCCCACTCTCTTCCTTTCCTGCACTTTTTACAGAAGTCCTTTCCTGGATCAGTCTAGGCTGTCTAGGTCAAAAATTAACATTTTGACCTACTGTCTTAATACTCTAAAACACTGTTTCTTAATTTTTTTGCTCTCAGGACCCCTTCCTGCTTTAAAAAATTATGGAGGACCCCAAAAGAGATTTTGTTTGTATGGGTTATATTTATCAATATTTGAGGTGAAAGGTCCCCTGTGCAAGCACCAGGTCATGTCTGACCCTTTGGGGGGATGCCGCTTTCGCAATGTTTTCTTGGCAGACTTAGCGGGGTGGTTTGCCATTGCCTTCCCCAGTCGTCACCTTCCCCAGCAAGCTGGGTACACATTTTACCAACCTTAGAAGGATGAAAGGCTGAGTCGACCTGAGCCGCCTACCCGAGAATCCAGCTTCCGCTGGGATCGAACTCAGGTTGTGGGGAGAGTTTTGGTTGCAATACTGCCACCTACCACTCCATATTAAAAATTAAAACTGATGCATTCATAGAATATTTATTTATGAATCATGTAAAAATAACAATATTAAACCCATTAGACATTAAATATTTTTCATGAAAAAAACTGTATTTATGTAACAAAAAAATAATGAGAAAAGTGACATTGGTTAAATTTTTTGCAAATATCTTCAATAGCTAGCAAATAATTTCAATTTTGCAGACCCCTGAGAGTCATTGGACCACACCTTAAAAAACACTAAAAGAGACTTCCAGTGGGGACAATGGCAGCTTGATCTGTTTTTTTCCGCTGTCTGTGGACCAACCTGTCAGAATGGCTTTTTTTGTTGGGCTCAGGCAGGCTTCCTTAGACCCCAGAAGCATTCTCCAGATTAAGGAGAACCCCTGGAATCACCCCATGTGTTCTCCAGACGGCTGGTCATAGTCAGAAGACCGCAAAATGGCATTTCAGGATTGACTGATAAGTGATCAGCTGGGAGGAGGGGCCGTCATCTTCTTCCCAAGCTGCTCTGAAGCCATAACGGACCTTAAAGCTGCCCACCCCATTTCTACAGCACTGGTTTTTTGTTTGTTTGTTTGAATTTTATGAAAGAGAAGCTTTCTACAACAAAGAATACAGAATTTCTTCGTGACTCTCATTATTTTTGAAAATTATTTACTTGGTAATTTGGCTTTTTATATATAGTTTGTTAAATTGAGATTTAAAGAATTTTGGTTTTTTAATTGTTTTTTATTAAAGTGATTTTTGAGGAATATAAAACTTTATCTTCTTCGTTGAACCTGTGGGTTGGAGGTCTGATCTATTTGCTTTCACTTTCCCATGGGAATGCTGTTTGTTATTACTTTTTATTTTCCTGATTGGTCACACGGGAGATAAAAAAGCTAGAGTGTGTGTTCAGTTACAGCTTTAATGACTTTACCTTCCTGAGGCACTAGAGGGTGCCGTAATCTATCTTACTGTTAAGAAATATGGAGGAAATTAATTTGATATTTAAAGATCTCTACAATGCTGTTGTTCAAATCTTGGAGCATTTCTCAGAATTTATGGAGTCCAAATTGTCACAAGAATGAGAGAAACTGATAAGGCTGAAAACTACCTTAAGAGTAAAGTGGTTTCTCCAAAGAAAAAGATGAGAATTGGTGACTTACATTTAAATAGTCAAAGGAAAATTGAGTTGTCAAAAGTTGAAGATAAGAAGACAGTGTTGCCACCACACCATGATCAAGAAAGAGAATTAAACTCTAGAGGCTGGAAGATTTCGGACAAATATTTGGGCTTTTTAAAGCAGGCTGTAGAATTTGAAATCGACAAGAAGAAAGCTCTGCACATAATACTGAGACATGTAAATGCCTTGGTTTATTTTGAAGTGGGTAATTGTCTAAATTGTTTATCAGGATGGTTTCTTAAAGGTTTGGATAAATGGTTATGCTGTTTTGAAAATTCTTACATTTTTGGTAAATGCCTAGGTTATTGTTTAAATGTGGTTATCAGGATGGTTTTTTAAGGGTTTAGATAAATGTTTATGCTGTTTGGATAATTGTTATATTTTTGGTTAATGTTTGTTTAGTTGGCAGATAGGAGCAAATTATAGTGAAGAAGGCTTGTTACTATATTAGGTTCCAAATTATGTTTGAAGGGTTTCATATGTTTTTCTTTAATTGGGAGGGTAATTTTGTTTTAGAAGGGAATGTAATAATGAGAATTTAAATGCTTTATAGAAATGTTTAATATGAATTCAAGTAAGTTTGATATTGATTTATGTATATCTTTGTTATATAAAGTCAGAAGTCACTTTATAGTCGTTTGTTTTGTGTTTTTCATACCTTTTTAGTTCTGTTTCTTTTTCTTTGTAGGCTTGTTTCAATCTTTTTAGTTTTTATGTATCTTTTGAAAATGCATTAATAAAGTTTTCTTTAAAAAAACACTAAAAGAAAGGGTGCTTGAGAGGGGTTTTTTTTTTTTTTGGTTCTTGCTAGTCTTCGCCTTTCTAGTCACAATGGTGTCGTCTAAAAGCTCCTCAGCAATGTGACACAGAAAAATGTAGGCAGTGGGCGGATACAGATTTCGCTGTATTATTTGGAGGACCACCAGGCGGCTACAGTTTCAGGGATTTTCGTCTCCCTGGCAGCGCAAAGAGGGCTCTTCCAAGCGTCGTAGCGAAGAACTTTAATTCAAGTGTTTAGAGCCAATGAACACAGTAAGACAAAATGCACTCAACATCCGGTGACCGTTTCAGGCAACTGTCCAGGCAAAAAATGATTTCCCATCGGCTCCTTATAATGGGTGTGGGGGTGTTTTGCTTTTCCAGTCCAGGGGAGGTGGGCTCCCTCGAGCCAGTCCTGACCACGCTCAGCTTCCGAGATCAGCCACTGCCGGGGAGCTGCCTGCTCAGGCTTGTTCGAACGTGGAAAGAGGTCAAGTGCGAGACTGGTTTTTGTTACAACCGACGGGGAATTTTGCATGCGTGACTGGGGCGCCACGCAACTCATTTTACACTCCTACGTGGCTTTAGTTTGCGAAGGAGGACATTAAAAAAATCATTTTCATTCAAAAAATAAGCACTCACCGGAGGAGTAAGGCCCAATACGCAAGATACTAAGCACGCATTCCTCTCTTTGATGCTGCCCTTTGAGGATAGATGCGGCAATCCTTTCAGACTTGCAAAAAATCCGGATAGTTTTTCCATTGTTTGCTATGGAGAGTTCCCAATCCGTGGGGGTGGGGGCTGGGGGGAAAGATAGGATGAGAACAAGATTGCTTTTCCTTTTCAACTGAGTAAAGACAGTCAGCTTCAGCAAAGGATCGTTACCTTGTCGTAGTGCTGGAGCTTGAGCACCTCAATGATGCCATGAGCTAAACGGTGAAGGGCCACCCAAGACGGGAAGGTCATGACAGAGAGGTCAGACTAAATGCAATCCCTGGGGAAGGTAATGGCAACCCACCCCAGTATTCTTGCCGTGAACACTAAATGGATCAGTACAACCAGAGATATGTCGGTATACCATCGGAAGATGAGACTCCCAGGTTGGAAGATGGTCAAAATGCTACTGGGGAGGAACAGAGGATGAGTTCAACTAGCCCCAGACGTGATGACGCAGCTAGCTCAAAGCCGAAAGGACGGCTAGCGGCCGACGGTGCTGGTGGTGAACAGCGAATCCGATGTTCTAAGGATCAAAACACCATTAGAATCTGGAATGTAAGATCTATGAGCCAGGGCAAATTGGATGTGGTTATTGGTGAGATGTCAAGATTAAAGATAGACATTTTGGGCGTCAGTGAACTGAAATGGACTGGAATGGGCCACTTCACATCAAATGACCACCAGATCTACTACTGTGGATAAGAGGACCACAGAAGAAATGGAGTAGCCTTCATAATTAATAGTAAAGTGGCTAAAGCAGTGCTTGGTTTAGAAAAGGCAGAGGAACTAGGGACCAAATTGCCAATATCCGATGGATAATGGAAAAAGCCAGGGAGTTTCAGAAAAACATCTATCTCTGTTTTATTGACTATTCTAAAGCCTTTGACTGTGTGGACCCTAACAAATTGTGGCAAGTTCTTAGTGGTATGGGGATACCAAGTCATCTTGTATGCCTCCTGAAGAATCTGTATAACGACCAAGCAGCAACAGTAAGAACAGACCACGGAACAACGGACTGGTCTAAGATTGGGAAAGGAGTACGGCAGGGCTGTATCCTCTCACCCTACCTATTCAACTTGTACGCAGAACACATCATGCGACATGCTGGGCTTGAGGAATCCAAGGCTGGAGTTAAAATCGCTGGAAGAAACATTAACAATCTCAGATATGCAGATGATACCACTTTGATGGCTGAAAGCAAAGAGGAACTGAGGAGCCTTATGATGAAGGTGAAAGAAAAAAGTGCAAAAGCTGGCTCGCAGCTATACCTCAAAAAAACCAAGATTATGGCAACCAGCTTGATTGATAACTGGCAAATAGAGGGAGAAAATGTAGAAGCAGTGAAAGACTTTGTATTTCTAGGTGCGAAGATTACTGCAGATGCAGACTGCAGTCAGGAAATCAGAAGATGTTTAATCCTTGGGAGAAGAGCAATGACAAATCTCAATAAAATAGTTAAGAGTAGAGACATCACACTGACAACAAAGGTCCGCATAGTTAAAGCAATGGTGTTCCCTGTAGTAACATATGGCTGCGAGAGCTGGACCATAAGGAAGGCTGAGAGAAGGAAGATAGATGCTTTTGAACTGTGGTGTTGGAGGAAAATTCTGAGAGTGCCTTGGACTGCAAGAAGATCGAACCAGTCCATCCTCCAGGAAATAAAGCCAGACTGCTCACTTGAGGGATAGATATTAAAGGCCAAACTGAAATACTTTGGCCACAGAATGAGAAGACAGGACACCCTGGAGAAGATGCTGATGCTAGGGAGAGTGGAGGGCAAAAGGAAGAGGGGCCGACCAAGGGCAAGATGGATGGATGATATTCTAGAGGTGACGGACTTGTCCCTGGGGGAGCTGGGGGTGTTGACGACCGACAGGAAGCTCTGGCGTGGGCTGGTCCATGAAGTCACGAAGAGTCGGAAGCGACTCAGTGAATAAACAACAAAGACAGTCAGAGACACCTCCTAGTCGAGCTCGCTTCTGCGAGATCACAAACACAACCTTCCAGTTCTCTTGGCAATAGGCTGGAAGTATGGTAGTGAACCTGCGTTTTGTATTCCGACCAGCCAGTTGTCTTTCTACATGTTTTTGTCTCTATGTACGAGGCCGGCCAAGTCAACCGCTCCATGCGATAGGCCATTGCCTTGCGAGACGTGATGACGCTAAGCGATCATGTGACCGCAGAAGAGCGCTTCCTGGTTGGATGCGGGCGGGGGGAATGGCTGCCATCCCTGTGAGTCCTGGGATTACTCCCGCCGGGCCAGGAATGCGACCCGGTCCGGCTGAGGGCGCGGACGCTCTTTTCGTGACATTGAGCGCTGGCTTCACGGTCCTCAGCCACCCGCTGCTCTACGTGAAGCTTCTGGTGCAGGTGCAGTTCGGGTCCAATTCTCCTCTGTCGGTTTCGGAGGGCAGGAGATGTTCGTTAGGTGTGGGGCGAACTGTGGGACAGCGGCCCTAGTAGGTTAGGGGCGGCCTGACCCTTAAGTTTAGCCGCTGAGGTGCGAGATGCCCCCACGATCTCTCAGTCCCAGCGAAGATAGTTCTTGATGGACGGTTAGCTCTTTGCTCCCAGGGTTTGTGGGTGATTCATTATGAAGGGATGGCTTTGCGAAAGAGGTGGCGATTTCTCTACAGCTCCTCTTTGGTGTTTTGACAGTTATCATAAAGAGTTTGGCTCCTCAGACAAGTTGCTTCAAACCAGTGATTTTCAAACTTGGCAGGTTTAAGATGTGTGGACTTCAACTCCCAGAATTCCCCAGCCAGCTGGGGGTTGAAGTCCACACATCTTAAAGGTGCCAAGTTTGAAAAACACTGCTTTGAAACGACAAAGAGGATTAAAAGAGGAGCTCACCTCCTAGAAACTACATAGATCTGTTAATGTAATTTGGCAGAGGTGCGGGGGTGGGTGATAATATAAAGTGGTTTTCCATGGCAGCCTTCTGGCATTTTATTTCCACTTTAACCTAGAACCCTATGATTTACTGCTGGTTTTCCTTCCAAGTAGTAGTATGATCCATTTGTATTTGATTAGGTGCTTCAAATAACAATGAGACAATTGCAGTAAGCATCCCTGCCTTTGGAAGGGCAGGAAAAATTCTTTTCTATGGTAGTTCATCTCAAGCATATTTTATAAAGTGTGTTTCAGTTCAGAAAAACTTAGTGCTATGCAAAGGAGAAAATGAGAATATGTCTGGTGTTCTTTTTTCCAAAGTGACTAGACACGAGTGTATCACTTAACAAACAAAACACAAAATGCTTTGGGCGTATAATTAATAAAAAAAAATAAAGAAACACATGCACACACACATGCCAGGCTAGAAACTGGGAGCATCTTAGTTCTAGTCCCGCCTTAGGCAAGGAGCTAACTTGGTGACTTCAGTCAGTCACTCTCTCTCAGCCCTGGGAAGAAGACCATGGCAAACCACTTCTGAAAATCTTGCAAGAAAACTACAGGGACTAGTACAGGCAGTTGCCAGGAGTCAAGACTGGCTCAAAGTAAAAAAAAAAAAAGTTGAAAAAAGTGAATAGAGTTGGAGTTGAGAGCAATAGGGAGTTGCTCCTATGTGAGCTGTAAACCTATGAATAAAATTCACTGGGATGGGGATATTTGTAAGAAACAGGTGTTAACTTTTTCATATTTCTTTTAAAGGTTGGGCATGAGCCTCTATCTCCAACTGTTGGGAGAAATTTACTGGGGAGAAAAGTATTCTACCTTCCTGGATTCTTTACATATGGTGAGCATGCCCTAATAAGTAAATTTGTCAGTGGGTCCAATGAGGATAATGTAATATTCCAAAATAATAATAGTAACATTTTGTAAGCTTCCAGCCCTATCATTGCATATCCACTGAATTCAGTCAGACTTGCTTCTAAATAGAAATCAGATCTTGTTATTATTGTTTAGATATATAAGATGCATAGGGAAATGTTTTGTTTATAATGCCAAAAGATTTTATGACACACAAAAACAATATGATAAAGAATATTTTTGGTTCTTCTTGATTTAGAAGAGTTTGTGCTTAGGGCAAAAGTCACAATTTGGCTCTTAATATGTAAAAAAAAATCTAGTGATGGTTAAGCCATTAAATACTTGTATTTCTACTTAGCTTTTTTTCTTTTTGAATAGGCAAACAAATTTAAATCTTTTAATCAAAAACATTAAAAAATTCATTCATTAAAAATCCTTTTCTGTAAAAGGTTTTGTTGTGGTAATTACAGTACCTGAGATTTGACTAACTTCTTTTTGTCATATCGCTTATCCTTAGAGAAAAGTACTTAGCACTTACTGAATAATATTGATTAGCAATCTGTTTTGGAAAAGACAGGGTATCAGTTAAAAATGGAAAGACACATTTACGACCAGTATAGCAACAGAAGATACACAAACTCATCCTAATTTGCTCTAGAGAAAAACCCAATGATTTGCGTTTATTGGTATTTGCTGTTGATATACTGTATAAAACTTTATCTGGTCCTGTAGCTCATAATCAAGATTCTTTGATAACGTAGTTTTTTGCTTGCTGATTGTATGACTGAGCTCTTAAATAATATTACTGTTTTATAATTATTTTGTAGATCTGTTGTTAATGAAACAGTCTGTCTCTCTCTTTTATAAACATAAAAGGTATATTTAGGGAACAAAATTTTCTTTCTAGTTAGCTAAATTTGGAATCAGTCTTACAAGCAATTGTAGTAAGCAACTATTGCATTATAACAGGGACTTTTTCCCCCTCTCTCTCCCCAGCCATCAGAAGTTTATAATAACTTAAGCTCTATAAAATTCCTTTCAAAAATTTTGCAGATTATAACCTGAACCCTTTTGGGTGGAAGGAGGCAACACAGCTAAACATGAGTTAAAGGAATCTTCACACTCTGACCTAGCACAATAAAATCCAATGTAACTCTTTAAGGTAGGCAGACCACAGCTGAAAGAATAGTTGAAAATGCAAAGGTTTTCTCAAAATTTTTGCCATCTTAGTGTCAGTGGATAGTTTAACACCTAAGATGTCTATTATTATGTATAGATATCCAGTCATCTATATGTTAGGGCTTTTGCAGAATCATGATGAAGTGACTTCAACATTGTTTATCCCTAGCCAGGCACATTGTAGAAGTGGATGGGAAAATGGGCCTTTTCCGTGGTCTTTCTCCTCGCATCATCTCCAGCATTTTAACTACCATAAACCGAGAACAAGTGAAGAAGGTACAGTATGTCACACATTTGTTCTCTAATCTCTTTGTACTGCAAAGGCTACTTATGAGGCTAAATTGTGTAATTTATTGTGTAATAAATGTCCAGGCCAACACTTTCTCACAGCTGAAGTATCAGCTTCTGCATTTGCCTAGTTTGGAAGGGATTGAAATTCAAAATCAGCAGCAGCAGCAACAGCAACAGCAGCAGTGACCCTTCTGGTTATAGAATAAAGCTGTTCCTTCCAAACAGAAGTAGTGAAATATTTTTTAGAACCTGAGGTGTTGAACTCAAAAAAAAAACAGTGGCAGCAGCTGGCCTCATAGGAGATGGAGCCCCTCAAAACATGTTACTGGATTTATTTTTTTTTAATGCTGTGCACCATTTCCTGAGTCCTCCAGGATTTTATGCCACAGTCACATACTGATAGCCCTCCTGGACCATAATTGATTATTAAGGCACCATCAAGTTGCTTTAGGACTGTCTGAAAACCTTTAACCTCGCAAGAATAATGAAGTGCTGGTCCTTTCTTAGTGACCTTTTATTTTCTGTGAAAGCCTGTTAGTTTGACAATCCTTGGCCTGCCTTTGACAGTGGGGCTGCTGATTTCACTTTTCTAATCTTTAGTGACAGCTCCTCATTAAGAATGGGAGAAGGGCTGCTCTGTCTCCTGCCAAGACAAGTTGGCCGCCATCCACTCCTGCTGCGCACAGGAAAGCTCCAAAACCTCAGCACTGTCTCATTCAACTATGCAGACTATCATATCCCTCCATTCTGTGCATTGCTTGGAAGAGAAACTCATTCATCTTTCTTCAGCTTAGGTGTAGGCTCACCCATGCTGTGGTTGATGGGCAGGAAGCACCAGCATGCTTTTGAGTTTGACATTTTCAGAACAGGCAGAAACATATGTTTCCATCAGCGTATTCTTGCAGCAGTGGCGTGGCTCAAGGGAAGGAAAGTGTGGGGGGGGCTGGAAGGTGGAAGCAAAGATGAATGGTTCTCTGGGTTACAGTCCTCACTCCATACTATGTTAGAGGTTCTTAGTCCAGTTACTGGTTTTCAGCAAAGATATAATAGAATAATCACCCCACATATGCTATTCTGAATTCCTTGGAGGACAAGTAGGGTACAGATGTGATAACCTCTCTTTTCCCCAGGTCTTGGGAGTATCACTGTTAGAAAGACCTCATACGTCAAGTAGTATTTCTTATCATAATTGGGCCTCTTGAGAATTGATTTACTTTCTCTTTTGTACCTCAGGCCTTCCCTCTAGAAGATATGGAGCATGTTTCCAATAAGGATGATGTGAGGACATCTCTCAGGAAAGTGGCAAAAGAGGTGGAACCCTTAAGCAACTTCTCATTGCTTAAATATTTTGTATTTCAAACGACTATATATTTTAATGAATAATTCAGGAACTTCAATATGAATGTTGTATCCCCAAATCTTCTCTTTTCTAGCGTGGTTAAACCTAGTTTGAAAAAATGCCTTAGACCCTTGTGAGGTGGGAAAGATTATATGAATAGTATAAAATTAAGGATGCTAAGATTTCACCTACTAAACTATTCAACTAAATAAATACTAGTATGTTTTTCTCTAATTATTTTTAATGGAGATAATCTTGAGACTGCTAAAAGTGGGGTCAATCTTTTTGCCTTCAGGAAGTTTAAAAGTGAAATAACACTTTAAAAAATTCCTGTAATACACAGAGTAAAGCTGAAACGTTTCCTCAAACTTGTATAGTTTGAGCAATATATTTTTTCTCTTTCAGCTTAACCCATCATACGTTTGCTGCCTGGGTACCTTGGGGTTGTCCTTGGCATGTTTGCAACCTCTTTTACAGGTAGTCCTCAAGTTATGATCATTCATTCAGCAACTGTTTTGAAGTTACAGTGCTGAATTAATGGTACTTATGCCTGGTCCCCGAAGTTATGGCCGTTGCAGCACCCCTGCGGTCACGTGACCGAATTCGGGCGCTTGGCAGCCCACTTGCACTTGTGACAACAGGGGCGGTTCAATTCCCTTCACTCACCTATCTACCACCCATCTGTGCCCTTTTGGCCCCCTGCACTCTGTGGCCCCTGCCACCCTGTGCTCTGCTGCCCAGCTGACCTTCACTATCTCGTTGCTCCCGCTGATGACCAAGCACGCCCAGTCTGGCCCTCACGAAGCAGCTGCTGACCACATAAGGCTTTCTCCAGGAGGTTGTGTGCGGCAGTTTCCTCAGAAGACCTGGGGAAGAAGGCCTCACGTGGTCAGCAGCTGTCTCGCAAGGGCCAGGCCGGGCACACCTTGTCAGCAGTGGGAGCAAGACAACAGCAAAAGTCACTGGGGTGGTGAAGCACAGGGCAGCAGGGGCCTCAGAATGAAGGGTGATGAGGGCAGCTGCGGTTTCCTGGGGCTGCAGTGGCTTCACGCTGTGCTGCTGGGCTGGGGCAGCTGCAGCTTCCTGGCGCAGCTGCGGCTTTGCACTATGCTACTGGGCCAGGCTACAGTGCTGGGCCAGGCTACGGTGCTGGGCCAGGCTGGGGAGGCTGTGGCTTCCCGGGGTGGCTGCAGCTTTGCACTGCGCTGCAGCTCAGAGGCTTCTTGCAGCCTCAGAGCCACGGTGCCCCAAGAAACCCCTGAGCCGCAGCATGGCAAGCAGCAGTCCCAGAGCCGTGCGTTTCTGAGGTTGCTTGCCTCCCCACAAGGCAGGGTGCAGGGCAGCCAAAAGAGCAGAGATGGGGAGGAATAGGCAATTTGGAGGAGTTGAAGGGGAGGCAGTCCCTTACCTTGGAAGAACCGAGGCTCAGGGCTGAGAGGGACCAAGCCGGGAATGGCTTAGATCAGGATGGGTCCTCGACTAACGACTGGTGGAATTTGGTTAATGATGGCAACAGGGAGTGCTGGGATTGCTGTTGCTAAGTGGTGTGTTCATGTGATGTTAAGCTTTATGAGCTCATTACTTACCAATGGACATTTTGGTCCCAATTGCTGTCTTAGCTCGAGGACTACCTGTATCTGGATAATACAGGACAGGGCTCCGTTATAGCAACAGTGTAAGACCCAGAGAATGACTTAGGATAGCACAGAGACTGTTACTGCATTCTGTGTAGTCCGTCAAATACTTTTTTCAAATAACAAAACTAAGATATTTAAAATAACAAGTTTCTCGTCATAGTCTACTGATTATGAGATCGTTTGATGAAGATAAAGAAGTGCTCTATCTTCATATTTTATCAGACTTGCCATGAGATGGTGATGCAGTGTGTATCCCGAATTATTTCTCATCCACTTCATGGTGAGTTGTGCAATCTGCTCTTGTCAAGTCCCATCTCTGCTTAAATATTCATTTTGTTAACAGAAAAGTCAGTTCAGTTCTGATTTACTCTCTTAATGGTATTTTTTTCTTATGAAATTGGAAGTAATTTATAATTCGAATTTTATTTATTTACATAAGTATTTACATACTATCCCACTTTACTGTGACTAATATTCAGTTGATTCTGAGCTAGAATCAGTGGTTACCTGTCATGGTTAGTGGTGTGCAAAATGTTTCAGCTTGAAACATTGTATTCAATCTCAGCATAAATGATCTGGACATGAAATGGACTTAGCCTACCTCTGCTTCTCATTCAGAATGGTCTAGTTTGAGGTGGGATCACTTCTGATGAAGTCAGAATGAGGTGTTTGGGCATCAGAAACTTTTGCTCTCAAAAGGTTTTGCACATCCCTGGTTATGTTGGCCATATATTACCATATATACCTAATAAGATGACACCACACCCCACCCCACACCACTAATCAACTATTGCTGAGTAGAATTGAAGACACTATTGAAAACAAAGGAATTGGCAGGACATACAAATAACTATAGATATTTTGTCTAAAAGTGTATTTGCCTTTAAAATCAGTCTGATGATTAGTCCCTGCTTGCAAAAAGGTGTTTGCCTGATATATTTAACTCTGTTTTTAATACTTTGCCCTCTCTTCTTCCCTTCTCTGTCCACTTAACTCTTCTGCCTTCCCAGTGCTATTCCCTTTCCCTTTTCTTCTTCTCCATCTCCCTCCTTTTTTTGCTGTTTCTACTGGAAGTAGGGAGGTATGTGTGTTTGTAGGTGTGTGAAAGGAGTTTGAGAGTATAAGAGAGAATGGTTTTATATGCAGATGGGAAACTTAGTGATTTTATAATTTTATAATTGGGTGTCCTGTTTTACAGACATTGATAAATTATTCAAAATTGTTTCTTTGGGCCCTGGCCTACTTTGGAGTGTGGTTTCTAGCAGGTATATATATAAGCATATGCATATGTGCACAAAAGTGTTTTATTGGCACACATTTACTGAGCAGGACATCTTCAGACTGGTTTCAACTGGAGTTGGCAATTCTAGATTGGCAAAATGAGGAAGCTAGACGTTTCACAGGATTTTTGTCTTGTTGGTATATATTTTGTTCCTATCTACTTTTCCTATGGGAAATGTCCTTAAATTCAGAGTCATCTTCATATCTATAAATATTATACTATAAATATTATATAATATCAGAGGCAGTAAGGCTCTGAATTCATTGGGGATTCAAGCCATTGTTACTACTTTTGTAGATAATCTTTTTTAGGCTTCCCATAGGCAACTGGTAGATCACTGTGGGAAGAGAATTCTGAATTCCAGAGGCCTGTAGAATATTTCAGTTAGACTTTTTTTGCTGTTACGAATCAGTCAATTCTGAGATATTTTCTCAGTGTAAAATCATTGTCCTTGCTCAGACATTGAATCAGTAAGAAGTATTATTTACTAATGGCTCTTGTTGTATGGACCAGGTTGTGGACAGATCTTTCTAGAGAAAACCTATATATGTGGTCACTAAGACTTGATGGTATATAATTAATCATTCTGGCTGTATGGAGCCAGTCTATTCAAATTAAACATGCAGAAGAGCCACAGCTACCTTTTCCATTTCATAGACTTTTAATCCTCCTGTTTATAGATGGATGCATCTGCAAATATCTTTTAATGAAATTATACATGCATGTATGTGATTCATAACTTTCATTCATTCAATTCATAAAACTTTACGATTAATTTGCTAGGTTTTTTTTTAGTATGGTACTCAGGTACATATTTTTATATGTTATTAGACATAAGAAGTGAAGGGTTGTGGCTGATAGAATACTAGAAATTTACAGATTGAGTTCTTATTTCATATTTGGCTTAGTTTGCATCAAACTTATAAATGAACTACTACTGTACTCATGTCTCTTTCCTTTCTTCTGAAGTTATATCTATGCGCTGCATGGTCCAGTTCGTAGGACGAGAAGTTAAGTACAGGTAAGATCTTCTTAACATTCTATAGTTCAATCTGAGAATAATGACAAGGAGTTTTATAGTATTACAATGGCTAGTAGTAATAAAATTATTTGTTTAATATCACTAATTATTTCCAGGAAATAAAGACATTTCCTTTTTCTGTTGTTGAAGAATACTGGCAGCAGGTCAGTAATTTACTGTAGGCTTAAGAGGTGTGAGAAGGCATTTCTGCCCACATCTAATGGTTTTCCTTTGTCAACAGCAATATGTTTAGCTCAGTCAGGACAATTTGGAAAGAAGAAGGACTCTTGGGATTCTTCGTGTACGTGAGTCTGTCCCAATTGCCAGCAAATTTAGTTAAATAGCGGAACTTGCTATGTTGCTTTTTCTTAACAGTAATTTTATTAAAAATTATGGTTAAAAAGATAAAAACTAATACAAACTAAAAAAAAGAATAAAAATAGAAACTGCCGAAAAGGAAAAAAATAGAAAGAAAAATAGAAAAGAAAGAAAAATAATAATATAGTAAAGAAAAAGAAAAGACATATATAAATGACTTCCCCTTTTATCACAGCAAGAAAAAATAATTTTAGTCACTTATTGCCTTCTCTTAAAATACAGCAAATAAACTCTTCTTCCCATATCCCATCTCTTATCTATAAACAAATCCTTAAAACCTCATCATTCAGTCCTGATCAGCAAAAGTCCATTACCAGAGATAATAGCATATCTATTTTAACCTTGATCAAATAAACCAACTTTATATTCTTTCCTTTTACTTTTAGCAATCTTGGTCTTTAGTCCCTTCAAATAATGTCCTAGAACCTGATTTCTTTTCATTTTTTATTTGTGCCTTCTCCCAAAATTCTTCAAAGCTTTAACAAGTCTCTTTTGTAAATCCAATATAGGAAAAATATCCAGGTCACTGTCTTGGTTTGTTATTTGTACATCCTTTTTAATTATTAAGACATCAGCCGCTTCTTTTGTATGTCCAATGTAGCATCTTTTTCCATATCATTCTTGTAGCCTGCCATTTTAAATCCATTTTCAGATCAATCTCAGTCTTTTCCAGTAAAACCTGCTCCTCTTCCATAACATCTTTTAAGCACAGTCTATCTATAGAAGCAGACACTCTTAAAATTAACTTCTGGGTCTATTGTTTAAAATATCCTTCAATATGTCCAATGTTAAAATATTTTGCTCCATTCTGTAATTGTAAGTTGAGTTTGGGTGTTCTTCTCCTTTAATTGTAATCTTTAGCTCCTTCTGGTTCCCCCTAGTATCCAGCCTTTAAAGTCTCATCCTATCATTTTTTTTAAAGAGAATTCAAAACAAAAGCATTTTCCCATGGGAAGGATTCTTATAATTAATTCCAAAGTCTTATTTCAAATCCATCTGGACTCTTAGTCCATTTATAACTTTCCAAAATCAAAGTTCTAATTATCCCTTTGCTGTTTATTCCAAAAGAAAAAAAATTAAGTCCTTAAACTTGTATTTAATTTTTTTTTCACTAAGGATTGAAGAAAACTCACCAGTGCTGTAAAACTTGTTGATCCAAGGTTCCTAATAGCTGAAAGGCAGTTAACAAGCAACTTCTGAAAGTGATTAGAAAAGGAAGTATGTGAACTCAGTGTCCTTTTGAAAGCGCTGACTGCGGTTTCTGCAAGATGGCTGTTCCCTCATCTCCCAGAGCTCTAAACCCGCCGGAGACGGCTGTCTTGCAGTCTCCTTACAAGGAGCAACTGTCTGAAGCACTTGTGGGAAATCTCAAGTCCTCTCCTTGTCCAGAGAAGAATTACAAAGAGCTGGTATACTCGCCAGCCCTTCATTCCACCGCAGTCATCAGCTCTACTTTTAGGGGATCTGTCTTCAGATCACCGTTTCTTCCCTGGAAGTTGCTGTGTTGCTTTTGAGGATCAAGTCTCACACCACTGAGAAGAATCAGCTCCTGTTCAGAATAATCAACTTCTCTTGAGCTTGTAATTCAGCTCAAAGTTCAGAATTGTTTATTAGAAACTGTTACATGTGCTAATGCCTTCTGGCATGTATATAAAAGAGAGAAAGAGATAATACTTGACAATTTCCTATCTTTCATGGTCAGTCAGTCACAATTTATGTTTCACATAAAAATAACAAGTTCTCATAAACAAGTTCTCTAAAATATTTAGACCTGGAACTTTTCCCTTCATAAAGTTCTGGATATATATTCAAAGAATTGCAAGACTTATTTAAGCACAATGACTTATTAGGACTGATTCAAACTAGCATATTATTAATCTTTTTCTGCACTTACATTTTAATCAGTGCTAAATTTCATATAGAATGAATTAGTGAAGTTCTTTTGAACTGAAAAATGGACATCACTGTATTAAATTAAGGATACAATCAGGCTACACCTTTCCTGGTCACATGGTAAGATTTTCATCTTATTTGATTGGCTTTTTTTAAAGTCTTGAAATGATCAGTGGAGATTCTACTTTAAATTTTCTCAGTGGACCAAATCCTTTTTCTAGCAGGAGAAAAATGTTAAAATATTGTATGAGTACATTAAAAAATGCTATATGAAATGATAGAGCCAGGCTGGTGTAGAGGTTAAGGCCCAGGCTAGGAACCAGGAGACCATGAGTTCTGGTCCCACCTTAGGCACAAAACCAGCTGGGTGACCTTGGGCCAGTCACGCTCTCTCAGCCCTAGGAAGGAGGCAATGGCAAACCACTTCCGTAATCTTGCAAAGAAAACTGCAGGGACCTATCCAGGCAGTTGCTAGGAGTGAAAAACTGACTCAAAGGAACAAAAAAAAAGTGAAGTGATGCTTGGTATAAACCCAAGTAAGCAACTTAGTTTGAGCTAACAGATACACTTTGCTTTTAAACGGTAGCCTCCCTCCAAAAAGCAGATGGAACCAGAGGAAAACAGTATATAGAACCAAGGCAAACATTAGATATTTAATTTATAAGGAATTAAAATATTAAAAGATGACATTGCTATTACTTACTTACTTACTTACTTACTTAATAATTCCCCTTCTATTCACTTCCTGTCACATTACCATTGTTGGAAACTCTTTTAAGAGGCTCCAGAGTTAGCATATCCCTGATGTAAACACTCAGGAATATGGAAACCTAAGTGGTAACACATATTCCATAAAAACTAGGCCACTTTAACCAGCAAAAGATTTCCATGCCTGGAAGCTAACTGGGAAAGATAGATAAACGACATAGAGAAGGTAATAATCCATCTGAATAGCTGAAAGATGACTAGTGAGTTTTTACATTGACACAATGTAGCAAGAAACAAAACCATGGATGTTTTCATCCACCGTATCCTACCTGGTACCCTCTAGCACAGGGGCAACATCTAAAGTACTATATATGTACTAGTATCAGCAGTTAATTAGAAGATAGGGTTGGATGTAGCAAGGATATGGCTTTCAGTCAGTAAGGGTTAGTAAAATGTTTCCATTTCCATTGCGGTTAAATATAGGCACATACATAATAAGTGGTTGTATTCTCACTCTATGGATAGATAAAATACTAATTGGCTCTCCCTCACCCTCATTGCTTTCTGCATGCTCTAAGTTACTTACTGTTGCTGAATTAATTAAATTAGTACATTCATATTTATGATTAGTTTTCCAAAGAATGTTGCTGTTCATTCTTTCTTTTCTTTCCTCAGTGTGCATTAGAACATTTATGGAGTTCTAAGATCTTGTATCTTTCATTGAATTAATACATGCCTTAGGATTTGATTTGGTTCCTAAGCTCCAAACAATCGCTCTAGTTTTTTGTATTCCAAGTACAAATTTCATATATATAGTCTTTAAGGCTTTACTATTCTTATTCTCCAAACTGTATGAGGTTAATTTAAGAGTCTTTAATATTTTCTCTTATTCTCCTTTTTTCCCCCAGAGGTTTAATTCCTCATGTCCTAGGTGATCTTATTTTTCTGTGGTGTTGCAACCTTCTGGCTCATATGATCAATACTTATGCCGTGGATGACAATGTGAGTGATGACCTTCCTAATCTTATTGGGCTCTAAAATTTCTTCCCTGAAGATCCAGTGTGGTGTAGTGGGTAAGACTTCAGGCTACTCCCAGCTGAGGTGCACATTCATACCTCAGCCATGAAAATTCATTTTGAACCAGTCATACACTCTCAGTCCAGCCCACCTCATGTGGTGGTTTTGAGGATAAATGGACATCCCCATGTAGACTTCCATGCGATCCTGGAAGAAAGAGGAATATAAATCTAATAAATAACCCTTGATGGTATCAGGGAAGAAGGTGGATTGGAACAAACCAGAATTTCACAAGCTTGAGTCTTATCGTACAACAACCATTTCCTATGGAAATGACCTTCACCACTTCTGGCCAATTCTTTTTGTTTTATGCTGGTAGTTTCCACACATTCACTTACTGTCTTTTTTGCAGGAAGTAAACTAAGTCCAAGGAAAAACAAAATCTATTGAAAACCATTTCCTAACTAATAATAAGACTCGGCATTTCTGGTTATTAATAAGATTTAAATATTAAACATGGTCCAGTGTGACTAAAGTTTATTATTGTCAGGGTGTTCTAATTGATCTCTTGGCGTTTTTCCTAATACAATTGTAATTGGAATGTCTTTTGTTCACCTCTTATCAGTTTAAAATAGTGCCATTCCTTCTGGGGCTCAGTTACTGATGAGGTTGCTGTTGTGCTAAGGCTTCTGCCATGTTCTTTGCACATTCCCTAGCAAGAGTGTACTGTCAAGTGTTTTCCCGTATTCACTTAACATGTGTGTTGCCCTGGACCCCAGGATACCTTTGGATTATTGTTGCTGTTTTTTCCTTATAGTTCAACCAAGCTTCTGTCATCCGGAGCTACACTAAGTTTGTGATGGGGGTATGTAAGCTTTGTGTCTGTTGAAATGTGTATAGCTGAATGTTCCTGTTTCATTGCTCTTGTTGCTCTTCCCAGGCTTGATCACTTCCCAATGTCTTGGGAATGCAGCTTCCGGCCAGTATGGCCAAAGGCAGTTCCACTCTCTGAACTGGGGAAAAACCAGAAGTCTCGCAGCACCTTTTCCAACTAACAAATTCTATTGAGGCATAAGCTTTTGTGACCTGTAGTTCACTTCATCAGTTGCCTAGAGTTGCTTGACTGACGTAGATTTTAAACTGGGATGTTGGGGAAGAGAGAGGGGAAGACAGGTTGATTACACAGATGCAGGTTTACATGTGAGACAGATTACAAATACCTTATCAACTGACAATTGTAATGTGTTAAAAACCAATTGTGTTTGTTGAGCTCTTTTGAGGCAGTCTGAAAACCTTTTGATCTATGTGAGTTCAGCAATCTCAGAAAGTCTCAGCAAACACAAATGAATACAAGGAGCCAAGCTTTTTCCTGACAGGTCTTCAGCTGGATGGTTCAGTTCTGTGTGATTGGAGATCCGACAATAGAAAAATTGACTTCTTTCCCACTCCCCTGTTACCCTATCCAGCCCTGTTAGTCTTGGTATCAGCTGCCACTGCTGAGCAAGCAGGGTAGGGAGCAGCTCCATGTAATTGGAGACCTGGTAGCAAAAGAGTCAGCTCCCCAGTCATGCTTCTCTTCTTGCCCTTCCAAGTCCCAGCCCTGCCTCCGTCATGAACCCCATCATCAATGAGGTATTAACGATCATTTGTATGGCAGGATTTGTCAGGAGAAAACGGGAAACACCACTTCAACCCTGGAATGACTAAAGACAGATATCAACTTCCTCCACAGTTGGCTGGGGATGAGACAAAAGCAACGTCATGAAGGTCTATCTTTTCAGAACAGTTAGTGGGAAATCTTTGTGTTGCAATTAGTGGGATGTGAAGATGAGTCCTGTTTTCCAGATGTACATGTCAACAGAAAAGTGTAGCTGTGATGTTAAGTAGTGACAACTCTTAAGTGTAGGAGTTTTTGTCAGTTGCAATTGTTTCCATGGCCTGCTAAGTTGGTTAGTTATATTACTAACATGTAACCCAGTTCTGGTAAAAATAGTTTATATCTGGTCCTTTCCAATTTCTTTTGCACAAAGTCTTCTTCCACTTAACAGTAATTTTTTGCTTAACTGTGAAGAACAGAAGGATTGCCTCAGATATTTCTTTGTTACAGATTGCTGTGAGCATGTTGACATACCCTTTTCTTCTCGTGGGTGATCTCATGGCAGTGAACAACTGTGGGTATGTGATATTAACCCCACCCCCCAGCAAATACAGTTTAATCTCTCCAGTGAAAATTTAGTGGGCTTCCTGTTTGGCAGAATTACTCAATAGTCTCAGTTTCCTAAATAAAAGACTTTAAGTCTTGTATGCATAAAGAAAACCAACACTACTTTCCTTTCATCTTTGTCAAGAAAGGAAAAAACTAGAGAGAGTGAATAGACTTTGTTTTATATGGATAGATTTGGAAGGGATATAGGAAGAAAATAACTGGTTTGGCTGTATATGTCTGGTTTGTGTTTGGGGGAAAAACACCATTATTTTTGTCAACCACATGCATTTTTAGCTTAATAAACATGAAGCAAACAGCCTCTTTCTTTATTTGTGTGTTTCAAGTTTATAAACGTCCACAGTTATCAAATGACAGAAAGCCTGATGAAGGGTTTCTTATTCTATAAATTTGTACATTATCTAACTCAAATAATGTATTGTGCAGTTGCATATAACTTCCATTCTTTTTTATTATAATTTATTTTAGAAGTGTAATCAGAAAAAATGTAAGGAAATAATAAAAAACGGAAAAGAGAAAAAGGAAGAAATGATAGAAAGGGGATTTGCAAGCATTATAAAACCAGCTGTAGCATTTCAAAATAACGTGATACAAATTTTTGTGCCTTAGATCAATTTAAAATATTTAGTGTTTTAAGTCAGTACTAAAATAAATCAATATTAAACTTTGGTCAGTACATAATAATTGACAACTGTACTCAGTATGAGTCAAATTATAAGATACAGCCTGAGATTTTAAAAATTGCAATAATTTCTGCCTAATCCAGAAAATTGGCATATTTAGCAGATCGTAGAAAAGTTAAGTATTATAATCTTATAATTATAATCCTTTTTGGGAGAGATGGGCGGTGATGGAAATCTGAAATATAAATATATATATAATGTTAGGAAAAACCTAAACCAATTTCTTTCTAGGGCAAAGCATGCTGCTGCTCCAATAAATACACCTGTTGCTATGTATGCCTTGCTTGTTACTTTCTCCCTCCCAGTGCTGGGGTCTCTATATGTTCTGCTCTGTGACCACTTTCTTTGCTGTGTAGGTTACTTGCTGGCCTCCCTCCATATGCCCCTGTGTTTTCCTCTTGGATTCATTGTTGGAGACACCTGAGTGCTCAGGTGAGCATCATTCTTTCTCTGAAGTGGATATTGGCCTGTGTAGATAATTCCATCATCTTTTTTTTCTTTTTTTTCTTTTTTTTACTGTTCCTTATCTTATCCTGAATTGCAAGCACATAAAATCAAGCTGCAGATAAACTGGTCCTCTTGTTGGCTGTGAAAAAGATTGCCTTCCCCCATCTTTGATTTTTACATTTGCCTCCTTTAGTTTTTAAAAGCTACTTCAGTCTTTTACTTTCCCAGTGGAGGGTGTTTATAGTAGATTGTGCTCTTTATACTGCATTATATTAAGTAGGGATTTCCTAGACATGTATAGATAAGAGATACAACTAGAAATCTGGCAGGAGAAGGTGGGAATCCAGTTTTATACTTTGCTTTGCTTGTTCTTTTGCTGTATCAAGCACTACTGTTTATTGAAAATCAAGTCTCTTTTTAAATTCTCCTGCTAATTTCATTATCTGCATTAAAATATTTTTATAACTTTTTACATATTAATTGCTGTTCCTGTTTTCCTTCTCTCCTTAAAATCTTACGTGCTTGAGGTTGTTAGTTGCATTTTTCTAATTGTATACATCTCTTGCTTTATTTTAATCCAAAGCATCATATCATTATTTGCCTTTATATGCATATTTTTTATTTCTCTCCTATAATGTTAGCACTGTCACTTCAATGTTTTTTGGCATGTATTGAGAAGTGCAAACATGAACATTCCATGCTGTTATTAATACTCTTTTCTAAAAAAAATCTACAAAATCTTCAGATTATATTATCAAATCACAACTTGATTCTTGCAGGCTTTGAATTCTGCTCATTCTTTTCTCTCCCCCATCATTTGCACACACATACCCTAATTATATATTGTGCCTAAATAGGGCCTTCCAGTCTACCATTTTTCTATGTCTTGACAGTAGTGTTCCCCATACAATAATAATTCATTCTTGTTTCCTCTCAGAAGAAGTTTATACACACTTCATTCATGTGCAGAGAAAAAATAGAAATACTTTGAGAATTAAGGTTGTTCATTGAAAGGAAGAGTGTTTCATTTTCATTCTTGTAATCTTGGACAGATTTTTGCAAATGAAAACATTCTGTGTTGCCTATGACATTGCAGAGTATAATAAAACCTACATAACTACATCACATTATTTTTCTCCTCAGCTCAATCCTCAGACTAAATTAATCATTTCTATTGCATGTTGGAGAATATTCTTTGGGTATTTCTTGAGAGTTGTAAGCATTTATTGGTACAGTATATTTGTTCAAAAAACAAAAACGTTGGCACTTTTTTTATAAACTTAAATCAGTGATCGTACCTCAGTCAGTGTCCCAGGTTTTGGATTTCTATTCATCAGACATAGCAAGAACTTAAAACTGATTTTACATTCAGTATAAATTGACAAATACAAGCATCATGGTACATTTTAGAAGGTTCCCATTCCAGTGCTCCAGCCCTCATAACAAAGATGCTGTATATTTTTTAAACAGAATTTCTGCAAAACCTTTTAAAAACCACTGTTCAGATCTGAATGCAGTTCTTGATTCCTTGTCACTGTATCTTACTAGCTTAATGTTTTACTATATTGCTACCTAAAAGGAAAATAGTGTCTGAAAAGCTTCTAAATAGCTAGTGATAAGAATTGTTTTGCCTCCATGAAGGCCTTGGGAAGCTTTCATTTGAAATCCTACTAGGAATAGAGAAGAAATAGATCAGACACTAAGACCCTAAAACATTAAAAAAAAAATTGTTGCCACTGATGGTAAATTTGTGTTCCTCTGGGCAACTGTTGTGTTTGCCTTTTAAATTCCTTTTCTCTAGCTGACATCATCCTATAATAACATTATATCTGCTTTTCTCCATCAGTGCTCAGAAAGTTGCAGTCTTTGTCCCCACTCCTCCACACATATCTTTACACATTTATATTTCCATGATTGCTGCGCCTGAAGTTTCGCTGCCAAGTATTGTAGTGTCTCTGTCCCCGTGATTATTGCAGCACTTGGTTGAGCAGCAAGAAGGTTGCTAGAGATCTTAATGAACAATTCCCCATAACATTTTCCTCTTCTTTCTCCAGGGGCAGCTCTTCAGAGGTTCCAGCCTACTTTTTCGTAGAGCATCCACACCAACTTTTCTCACTGACTAATTTCATTTGGGAGAAAGAAGCAAACCTAGATCCTTGTAGAAGATACCCTAAAATAGCTTGTTTTTACCATTATTTTTCATTTTTAAATGAAAGGTTTTCAGCAGTAAGAATAGTTCATCTCAGCAAACTTGACAACAAAAGGGTCAGATATTTCTGACCAGATCTTGCCTGCCAGAAAAGGGGACAGTGCTGATCAGGCCTTAGATCAAAAGGGGCAACCCGACTGATGATAGCTTTGCAGGCTTGGCATGCTCATGGCTTTGCAGGATACAAATTAGAAGCCGGTTTACACCTTTCCCTAAATAAGATCTAAGTTGGAGGGCAGATTCCCCCACTTAATACCATTAGAGAAAACAGCTTAAGCTCAATCGCTTTGTCAGCTTTGGTTTTTGCCATATTGCTAGCCTATATATTAAATCTAACTAATGCTGGAATACCTTTCATTCCTAACATTTAGCAAGACCACAGAAACTTAAGGAACTCTGTTACTGAGTTTCTAATCATGACATATATAAACCTGATTGTTCACTTATCAAAATATCTCTAGGCAGCTTATTTTGCATCATCTGTTTTTTAAGTTAAATATTTGACAAATGCACTAAACCATTTCATCTCGGTTTTGAGTCCTTAAGTAGAACCTTAAACACTAGGGTAGAATGGGTTATTTTCATGGACATATCTAGAAGCTTTTTATTTAGTATTGTTTACAAATTTAAGCTTGATATGTTGTGTTTTATGAAGAATTTTGTGATATTGAAGACTGGGTTATAGAGCCCCTACAACAAGAAATGTCACATACTGTATGTATGGTGGTAGAGTGGTGGTGGTTCTCATGTCAGGCCAGAGACATTCCAAACTTCAGGAGGATCTTCTGGTATTAAGATTCAGTACAGCTGCAAAGATTATACATCTGACAGTGAGAACTATCACCCTTATAAGCCTGCATGTTGGGATGATTTCTGACCAAAGTAAGGTAGTATATTAGAAGTTTTCTCTGTAATTAAGAAAAGTACTTTGCTGAATACCGTGAAAGTATTTCTCCAGTAATGTTATATAAATATGAGATAATGTTGCACCACATTTGCCACCATAAAGTACTGATTTTTTGGATAAAAGCTTGATTGTATAAGGATGTCTACTGCAGATCACCTATCCTCGCTAAGTAATGTGAATTCTTAACTCATTAGATCATGGTTAGCTTTTCTAATATCTACTTTAGGCTGTAAATTATATCCACTTATCTGATTCAAGATTCACTGAATTCAGCTGGAATGACTTCTGAACAAACCTGTACAGGATTGTGCTGTTAAGATTGTTTTACTACTGAGCTTTTCCTAATGTTTAAACAACTTAGCCTTAAGGATCAGTTCCTATAATCAAATTACTCATTATCATATTACACTTCACCACAAGCAGAGCTGCCAATTAATGTGACTCCCACTTTTAGCAACTTTGCAAATGGCATCGTGAATTTATATTCCTAGTGAAGTAGTATTGCTTTTACCAATTAAATATTGTCTGCTGAAATATTGTCATATTCAAATTACTTACTCATGTGAATAGTCCTAAATAGAGCCAAAGGAAGACCAAGTACTGTAAATAAAATTGAGAATTCATATGGCTTCAGCACTAAATTTTATACAGCTAAATCATGCATATCAGAAGGATAAGAAAAAGCTATTTTCAAGTTGCAGTCATGCAGCAGATATCAATAAGGGAGTATGTGAAATATGCTGCCTTGTCTTTTTGGTGCTGCTATTAAATTACGTGAAACTTGATATTTCTCATCAGGAAGCTTGAGTAAAGAAAGTGAAAATGCAACATTGGGATTCTGAAGTACACTAATTCATTGTGCAGTATGAATATTGAAAGACATTGCTTAGCAGGCTGTGTTCCAGCTTTATCTATACACACAAGAAAATATTGTTTCCATCTAGTAAATAGATCAGTGACTCCATCCCACTCACTGTGGTGATAGGTTTTATGTCTTCTGCATGTGTGTATGTATTACTCAGTAATTCCCAAATGGATCTGTGTTGGCTTCAGCAAAGCCTTGAAGTGCTTTCTGGGTCAGGAGCCAAGTGCATTAATTTTGTAACTTTCATACAATGAAGTGTGGTATTTCTATTTTGCCATTTTCTTTCTTGTATTCTTTTTTAACCCAGAAAGGAACCTGTTCTCAATCTCTTGCTTCAGTTGTAGGAATTCTTTAAAGGGATTAAATTTGTCTTCCAAATGTAGTGCCCCAGAACTTTCATTTTATTGTCATAGTCTTTTGAACAGATAAATTTGTCCTGATGATTTGGAGAGTACATCTGAAGAACATATTTTGTAAGCATTTGACACAATTTATTGGGGGACAGTTCTTGTGGAATCTAGAAAAGCAGGAGCTTCCATACCCCCCACCCTTTGCCAAAACTTTAATGTGGTTAATGTCAAAGTAAATGCATGGTTACAGTAAGTTAACTCAAAGCTTACTTGACATCTGTTTGAAAAATAAAATGTGACAATGACCTCAACTATGTTAATGTTGCTTGTTAATCTAAGTAAGTTTGTAGTTTTTATTTTTAAATATAGCTAGGGATATTCAAGAAAAAGTTTGCTCCTTTGAATCTAGTTTCTTAATTCTGCCTCTGATATCAAGCTGAGAATATAAAATCCAGGTCCAGTCAGATGAATGAATCTCAAATATTCACTTTGTTTCATAGTATTGTCCAAAAATGAGCAAAATACTGTATTTTTAACTTTCCACTCTATTCAAGCCATCTTAAGGTGGCTCCTGTCTCTTGTCCTGAGTTAGATAGCTGATGGGTAGTGTTTTAAGATAACAATAGTGAATACAGTACCCAGGGCAAGAAAGAAGTGAAATTTTGAAGGCAGGGTGTTTTGTTTTGTTTTAAGTGATGGGGTTTTGTTTTGTTTTTTTGGTCAAATTCTTTAACAAGTAACTTCTAGGATATAGATTATTTTGAAGAGAACTATGATATTTGGCATCTTGATTTTATTGCAATATTCTTTTAAAATATGGACTATTTACTTAAACTAGTAGGTCCTCATTCTTATTTAATCTATGCTATTTTTGGACAAAATTTTAAATCCAGGTTGTCCCTTCCATGTAGTTTTAAAATTCTCTTAGCATGTTTTTAGTTTTGTAAGAGTTGTTAATCATAAAATGTGCAAATTGTGGTCAGCCACGATGAAGAGTCAAGGCTAACTACATGGACTACAGTACACATTTTTTAAAAGATACTAGTTTTTGACATCACTACATAGATAAAATGCTTTTATAACTAGGAGCACAATTCTATATATATTTACTCTGAATTAAATTCTGTTGACTACAGTATGAGTTGCCCCTGTAAAAGCACATACTATTATAATCTGAGTATGAGCTGATAAAACTCCAGTGGAGGTCTTACCCATTTCATGTAATGACTCATTAACATTAGGCAAATTATTGTCTCTTAGCCTCAGTCACTATCCATTTTTTGAGTAAGGGGAGAAAAGTGTCCTATATTAAATGTACAAGGTCACAGTAAGAATGACTAAATAGGGATTACTAATGCTTTATATTGATATTCTAGAGGTGACGGACTCGTCCCTGGGGGAGCTGGGGGTGTTGATGACCGACAGGAAGCTCTGGAGTGGGCTGGTCCATGAAGTCATGAAGAGTCGGAAGCGACTAAACGAATAAACAACAAACAATGCTTTATATATGGAAGGCTTTGAATAATAGTATTCCATAAGTAGTCATTTTTTATAAATCTGTTGGTGGTATTACCCTTATTTAACTGGATGATGATGATCTAAGCAATAACTATAAAAGCCATATTGGTTTTTAAATTAAACTGTACAGGTGGTATTTCTTTTTCCTGTACACCTTGAGATTTCTTACCAGACTGCCACCTTCTGTTCTTAATTTATCCTCTTAATCTAAAGGGCAATAATGAGTTTTGTTAGTAGTTGCCTTTTGAAAATAGTCTACTGTACTCCCCATCTTTAGGGACAACTTCCTCAACCCTGATACACTCCATATACATTGAGTCTACAATTCCCAACATGTCCATTATTCATGAATATGAAAGTTAGTAATAGACAATGGAAATGAATGACAGACTATGACTAGGTACAAGAAGTTTCATATGGTTAGTCTGAATGTTCCCTTCTCATAATTCTCTCAGTAGCATTTGATAGGTTCTACAGTTTGCCTTCAGAGATGATGCATTTGCTTTTTGCCAGATCCTATTCTTCTTTGGTTGGGAGGAGAGAAATCTATCAATTTCTGTATTTTTGTGTTCAATCAGCTGGCAAATTGCTGACTGTGGTTTGGTTGTACAACTGAGTAGAGTATTACTAGGACACCAGAGGACAGAAGGTGTTGTCATTCATTTTTTTTATATATTCAGCAAAAGGTACAGAGTTGTCTGCTCTCATACACGAAGCGGATTTAATTTTTGCTATGGGTATGGGAAGAAAGCAAAATCTACATGAACATTTGAAGAACACTGTGGTGGTGACAGCAGGTCTTTTTCAGATTCATTCATTCTAAAGCCATCAAAAGCTTGTATTATTATTATTAAATTTATATAGCTGATCAGTCTGTTCCCCAGGCAGCTTGCAAGCAAGTACAGGACAGTATTTAAAATGCAATTTAAAACAGTATAGACTCTTACAACTTTTAATTTTTAAAATATGAAATCTTAAACTGAGAAGCTGAAGCTAAAATATATAAATTATTTAATAAATAAAGATGAATTAAAAGGTGGCTCTGCAAAGGGATAAATATTGGATTCACACAATCTACTACACCAGGGTTTGTTCATAGTTAGCTAGGTTTGCATAATATGCTGAGCCAAAAACCAACCACATTTTGGCTTAGCATGATATGTGAATCCAACAAAGATGGCATCAAAAGAGCTGCTCTGGGAAGGCTGTACCATAACTGGGATGCCACTGCCCAGAGGTTATTTCCTTTTGTGGTCACCCATCTCTGATTTGGTAAGGAAACGCTATGAAGAATTTCTGAATATCTTAAAACCGAGGAATACATGAGTGGCAGGAGGTAGCCTTCTAGGTAACTTGGATCTTAAACCATTGTTATTCCATTGGGCTCCACCAAGAACTTGGAAAGCAACCTGGGATGGAGTGGTTCTTTCTAAAAACCCAGCTGTGTGTGTGGCAAGCCCAGTGCTGTCTTTGCTGGGTTGAGGAGCCACCAGTACTAAAACAGTACATCAAATCTGCTGAAAGAAGACGCAGGCAGCTGAGGGCTCATTTCCTTCTTCTGATCATTTCCTATTTTTAGCATAACGTAGCTGTGTTTTGAATTTTAAGACCAATTTCCTTAAGCAAAGTCACTAAGTACCTCCCTTTTTGTTATTCCTCAGCCCTTCTCAGTAACAAACTGGCAAGTGGTGCACTTGGGTTAGTTTAATATGCTTGGTGTATGATTGTCTCTTTCTCTGTATCTCACATCTATCTTGAGGAAGAGCATATGCTCTTTTCTCCTTTTATTGGCTTCCTCTGAATTTTATATTTGCTTCCATTTGGTGACTTTGGCATCATCTTGAACAGCAAATAATTCCCACTTCAACTCCTCCTCCCCCCAAATTATGATGCGACCTGCTATTTTTCAGAAAATTGCAGCTAAGATGTGTTGAACTTTCAGTTTTTTGCTGTATTTTTTACATTTTGCAGGGGGTTTTCTTAACAAAAATCAAAGCCCAAAGAAAAGTTTAAGACAACCATGGTTTTAATTCTCAGAGATGAAGTTGCAAAAGCATGTAAAGTGGAAGAAAATTGTTTAGTTGCTCACCCCCCCCCCAAAAAAAATTGACCAGCACAATCATTTAAACTGTTCGAGACACTTGAGCATCCATAATGGGGCAGACCTAGGTAGATTTATCTTTCTGAAGCTTGGTACTCATGCAAAAGCTGAGATACAAGTTTGAACTTCGCTCATATTGCAAGATTTGATACCAAGGTTTTGAATGTGAGAATTTTAAAGTTAAGTTTTCAATGTCAGCTGTTTAGTCTAAAAATTCAGTTATTTCTGGCATGCTTCATTATATTGTGACTTGATTTTTTTTTTTTTAATTAAATCTAAAAGCTGTTTAGCTGCTACCATTGCCCCTCATTGTTAGAAAATGTCAGTTATCAAATTCTGTTGTAAGCTAATTGGGTGCATTGCAGAAGGTAAAACCCATCTTCACAGACTTGCAATTTAAAGTCAGGTCAACTCTGCTTCTGTGGGTCAGGGTTTTGGCTACATGTACTCATCTGTAAAATCATGCTGAACCCTTTAAGATAAAATCTCACAATTTTGCGTGATTGTCATGCCTTTACTATAGCTCTGAAGCTTCAGCAGTTAATGATATCCTGGATTTTTTTATACTGAAGACAGTTTCATTTTCATGAGGTTACTATAATAGTTAACAAATGAATCATCCATACACGTTCATACACACAGCTAATCTGTAGCAAAAATAATTCCATACAAGCCAGCTAGAGTGAGGCAATTCAAAATGTACAGAGCTTCAACAACGTAACCAAAGCAACAACAACAAACCTACACAAAAGGAAGAAGATGGGCCAGTGAGTTTTGGAGCAAAGCTGAAAGGCCACAGAGCATTGCCACTGGAGCAGGAGTGGGGAAATCAAACCTTGAGGGAGAACACTGAGCAGCCACTGTAACTGCCTGATACCTAGGGCTCCTTCTAGCAATGTTGCTCTTTCAGACAGACCACACAAAACTTCTTTGGGACTTACTTTTGCATTAACGAACCTTCTCTCATAACCTTCTGCAATGTATCCACTATGGTTAATGGAAACTTCTGCCCTGCTTTTGGTGCTGCCTGTTACTCTGATTTGTGACATATCAGAGAAACCATGGACTTACAGGATAAAAGATCCATGAGCAATCAAGGGGAAATAGTATTAAGTAACCTTATTTCAAAATATGGATATTTATATATAAAAATAAAAGTATTTGGGAAAGAGCATTATTGGCTGAATACAGACAGTCCTCTACTTACAAACTTCTGAGTTACAAATTTTCACTGATACAAACAAGCCAGTCCGCAACTCCAAAGTAGAAGGTCCCGGAAGGCGAGACAAGGCAGGAAAGGGTTAGTTCATGGCACACTGCATATGTACGCTTGGCAGCACAGTTTTTTATACTTGGTTGGACTTACGAACAAAATGACCTGAAGAACAGCCTCTGGGAACTTAACATGTTCATAACTAGAGGACTGTAGCTAAAGAGAGACTTTACCACAGGCCCCGCTTACTAAACACTAAATGTCACTGGCATGTCACTATCAAAATTGTGAAATCAAATGTTGATACTGATCTTGGGTAGCTGGCAAGCATTTGAGTAATCGCAATATTTGGCCCATGAGTTTAAAAGCAAACATGTTTCAGGTCTATCTTGATTGTCTAAAGCTTCATTCTGAAGGAGATTAAAACTTCCCAGGCATCATGCTCAGGTAGCTTCTCTGCTGGGTTAGAGTGGCCTACTATGCAGTGAAGGTGCTTTCCAGCCAGCACAAGAGTGTGTGGAACATGACTGAAGATGACGCAGTGCTGCTTGCTAAACAGAGGAGCCATTATTGATGCTGTGGAGCACGCCCTTGGCCTAGAGCGATAGGAATGTTTGCTTTCCTCTGCTCCTGTTGTACAGTGCCAGAGCAGGCAGCACGTAGACAAGAATATAGCCAATCCCAACGGGAGGGGGAGAGGGGAGCAGGCTTCCCATGAAGAGCATGACTGGATTTTGGCATGCAAGCAAGTCTGCAGTGAATAGTTTGCTACCTGTTAATCCCTTGCCTCCTTTTCTGGTGTTTCATTAGAACATTAGAAAGCCAATAATCCAAATCCAGGAATGCTGAATCCAGAGTGAAAGTGGCATGCATTGAAATCATGTACACATTTAGTCAGAAGCAAGCCAAATGACGTATAGCTTGTAGAGAGATTTTTTAGAAATTAAGATCTCATAAAAATTATAAAATGGTGATACCAAGCAAAAAGAATAATTATGTACAAAATGTATTTAGCTCTGGAATATTCCGTTTATTCCTAGAATTAGCCGATCCATTCTGGAATGGTTCATGCATTTCCAGAAGTATATTCCAGAACAGGGAATAGTTCACTGTAAAGCAGTGCTACTAGTTATTTCTTATTATGGACTGTGCACTTCTGGAAATGCATGAACCACATCCAGAATGTGCCAGTCAGCCCATTCCAGAGGAAAAAATGGCATGTTCTGGAGCCAACCATTCTATTTTGCACACTTTTTTTTTAACAACAAAAAAAAGCTATCAACCAGGAATAATCTGGTCTAAATAAAATCCTAGTCATTAAGCTGTTAGAGTGCCACTATAGAGACCTAAGCTGAAGTTTCTACATGACCATGGATCTCACTGGTGACTTTGGGCCATTAATATAGCCCAGACTACCTTACAGGGTTTTGTGAGGATAAAATGAGGAGGAATCCCAATATAAATACAAAAATGTAAATTGTAATAGCAGTTCTAGGAATGAGTTAACATAGCTGAGACGAACTGTTCTAAGGACAGCAAGAATTAGGAAAAAAAAGTTTGAAGTATGTTCTTAATAGAAGGGTACAGTCACAGCGGCAGAAGGGAACATTATGGTAATCTCTTCCCAAGTTTTAAAATTGCTCTATACATTAAGGCCTAATCACAAACCTACCTGCTATATTTTATATTAACAGCCAGATGCATGAATACTTTAAAGCAAGTGACAGTATCTAAAACCTATGAAATAAATAGCAGCATAAGTAAGAATATTTTCCTGCCTCTGTTATTATCTAAATCAGAAAAAGCCCCTCTAGTCTGTTAGAACCTGGACCACCCTTTATTGGCTAAGCTGTCTGAAGATGATGGAAACTGAAGGTTTGCACTTTTATGAAGGTATAATTCAGTGTTTGAAATTATCTATATTCTTCATTCAAAACAGTAGAACTATTCAATTTAATATAATGCCAAGAATTATTTCAGCTTTCTTATGCATTCCAGATGGGGTGGGGTGGAGAAAGTGCTCAAATATTCTTTCTCTCAGCCATGCAAATCTTAAAAATGGTTGGTGCATTTCTTACTGTTATTTCTTATTCCTTATATAGAGGAAATTGCACTTATCTTGACTTTTGTGAAAGTAGTTATTATAAGCAATATTGAGCATTATATCAGTATTTTTTTAAATGATTAAACCATATATGGTAGGCTGAATTTGAGGTACAGAGTACAAGATGTGGACAAGAGTACAAGGTGCTGTCTAAATTAGGGAACCACCAGTTCTGACAATTTGTCATGGTCAGGTGTGAGAGTTTGTTTTTACACAATCATAGCAAAACAATTTCATATCAGATCTGACCATTACCAAAATAATGCATGGAAACTAGGCTTCCTGCCCAAAAGAGAGGGTTGTCCAGTCTAGTCCATAGGTGACACAGGATAAAGAGGTGCAAAATGTGAATATTGGGTCTACTATATACTGTAGGATTTGCTTTTGATAAACAACAGTCATTGGAATTTTTTCATAATGGCTTCTTAGGTCTACTGCAGCCTTTCTCAATCTTTTGACCCTGGAGGAACCCTTGAAATATTTTTCAGGTCTCAGGGAACCCCTGCTCATTCAGGCTCAAATATAGGCCAGAAGTTACAAAATTATTATATTTGTTTCATGTGTAGGCCTGTATATATGCATTAACTGTGTTCTTAAACTGAAAATAAAGAATGAGACTTACCTCTTTAATGTGAAGTTGCCTGAATTCGAAATATTTTTTTAAATAAATCATGATCTCCCAGGGAACCCCTAGAGACCTCTTGCGGAACCCTAGGATTCCACGGACCCCTGGTTGAGAAACCCTGGTCTACTGCAATAAAAGATATTTATCAGATGTTCTGGATCCTTGTGTGCTTGATAACTGTTCCTAGTCTAGCCTGTCAGGGAGAACTTTGATACCAGATGATTGCTCTAGTAACCTTGTTGGATAGTGTGGAGCATTTGCAGGATTGCAGCCATTTGCTGGGACCTCTAAGCATGGAAACTTGGGAAAGCGTCTTACGGGAACAGCTCAGAGATACTCGTAGGGCATGCTGTTCCTAGTGGGGCATGATCTTCCAGCTGGAATGTCAGGGAAACACCACCACATGGCTGACTGTTTTTTTGCCAGGCATACATCCTAGACCATTCCTTGGAGTGACAGCAGAGGGAAGCAAATTGCTCAGTAGGCTAGTGAGTCCCTCAATGGGTCCCTCTTTGGTTTGCAAAGAAAAGAGGGAGCAGCTGTTCAACTTTGCAATGAAAAGTTGCTCTTTCATTTGGTCATCATCCCCACCTGGAGATTCTTTCATACTTCTGCTTTGGGCATCCTCCTGGTCATAGGGTGGACTGCCTGTGAGCCCTTTCCTGTAAAAGACTACCCACTGTGCTTAGTCTGAACATAAAACTCCAGGGCAAGGAATCCTTTGTCAGGCCAACATCACAAAGTTCTAGAGCAGTTCTAGAATTAGGAAAGACACAGCTTGCCAGATCTTAGTTAACAACTGATTCACACAAACTAGCTAGATTAATACAGCAGTAGTATTTTAAAATAAGACACAACACAGCAGTGAGATTTAGCAAGATCTAAGCACAATAAGAAAGGAATTTTGTAGGCAAAAAAACTTTTCTGGTGATCAAAAGGGACGACTTTCTAGTCAATACAACTATGACAGTTGTGATCTAATCATCACCAGTAGTTGCTTCAATATGGTTTTATTTTAATTTTATTATTATTACTATCCTTCCAGGTAAGGAATTGGTTTTATTGTATTAAAAGCGATTCCCAGTTTTATATGTATTATATTTTATGGTTTGTTTTCAATCCCAGATTACATATTTTGGGAGTTGTATGCCACTCAGAGTTGACTGATTGGAGCAGCCTATAAGCATACTAACTAACTAATTAACAAATTAAATTACACCTACAGTATTTTGTTATAAAATTGTTTCAAATACATTTGCTTCTATGGCTCTCAGGTTGGATTGCTTTTATAATTTTTTTTCCTCTGATCTGATTTTTCTAATCACTATTTTATTTTTTTCCTGAATCCTTTAAAAATTTTCATGCTGTGAGATTGATGGACATTTTTTTAACTAAAGGATGCCTTCAGAGGATATAAAATATCTTAGGCATTGTAGAAAAATAAAATGGTGACTGCCAAAGGCAGCTGCTGTCACTAGAGAAGCATAAGCCCCATTCTGCCCCAGAAACAGTGATGAATAGGTATGAATGAGACGACAAAAAAAATAGCATTTGTTTTTTAACAAATGAAGAGTGAAGCAAATGATTTTCATTCGGTTCAGGTTTGCATTCACTGCGAAAAAAATTAGCATCCCTATCAGCAATTGCTTCTTGTTTAATTATGCAAAAATAATGGAGGAGAACAAAATAAGATGCCATTCTGCAGCAAAAACCAATAACCCCCAAACCTTTTTGCTCAGGTTTTCTAACTGCCAATATCTTCCCTAATCTTAGGAATTTTGCAAGAGTTGTGAAATTGATTTAAATCAAATTGTAAAAAGATTCTGGTCTATTTGGTTTCACTTCTAAAGGAAATTTTATACTGCTTTTCTTTATAACACTCTACAGAAAAGGGGACCCATCATTTGAAGTAATAAAGCATATAATACAATATTCATATTAGAGGAAGAAACCTTTAAAATATTTCCAGACTATCTCCAAATACTTCAGGTTAGCTGCAAAGGTGTTTGTCATGGCAGGGCCCAAGTTGCTTTGAAGCATTTCCATTACTTACTTCAAAGGCCAAGCCATTCTTTTAAAAATTATCCCAGAACAGGACACAAAGAAGTGAATGTGTGTAGTGTGCGTTCTTTCTGCCTCCTCAAGACTGATGTGGGCAGTACAGAGTACTTATTTGTAATTGTTGGCTTCTCTTTCTCTTAACAATAGCAACCTTACTTTACTCTACCTGCCAGTTAATGTTTACTAAGTCATGATCTATCTATCTAGCCAAAAGCCCAGTCCCAAATTAAAAATGAGCACATTGCAAGCCCAGAAAAGTCTGTGATGGCCATGTTGCTTTCATCACAGTTCATTCCCAGTGCCACAATACTAACCACATAGTGGTTGGTTGTATGTTCATCACAATGAAATCTGCCTTAAGGAAAGGAACTTTGCACTGAAGTTTGCCCTAATGGAGACCGGGGCGGCGGGGGGGGGGGCAGTGAGGGTAAGGAAGCTTACCATAAATACATGAATGTTGGATTCATTTACATGTTGCTTTTTGTCCAGTATACCCAATATGGCTTAGAGTTTAAAATGATCCTAGTGCAGAAATATCCCTGGTGTTACCCTGTTTTCGAACATGGATTCTCTTAGCCCAGAATAAGTATGTTTGCCTCTAGAGGGCTCTGCTGGGTTCCAGAGCCTTTTGAGCCACAACATAAACCATAAGTCACAAAAGGGATGTCCCTCAGGTCTAGTTAATTCGGTCAGGGAAACCTGGTTGTAGGCTTCGCTAGATTTCTTTTGCAGCTGGATAAATCAATTCTCTGCAGTTTGGATAGGATACAAGAGGCCCAGATATAAAGGTCAAGGGGGCAAGAAAGAGAGGAAGTGCCAGGTTTTGTAACTGGATTAAAAGTATCTTATTAAGGGCCCTATTTTCCTTACTGATGGGAGAATATGGGACTATCTGGTAGGAAGAAGTATATAGCTCTAATGTTAGGTAAAATGGCTTCTGTTCTTACCAAGATGGGTGAGAATCTCAGGTGTTATGGGAAAGACTTTGTCTGCCACCATGACGCCCAAGAATATTTTGTAGCATTCTGCAGTAGAAACCAAAGCTCTTGCTATCATGGCATCTCTTCACCTCCCTCCATGTAGAAGGCTGGGAAGTTCACAACTATGGAGAGAGAAACGTTGGGATGGTTAATACTAGTTTCCTGGCTGGTTTGGGATCTTTCGTTTCCTCTACCCCTTTAATTGAGGGAGCAGCATCTAGAGAGCCACTTATGTTGCACCAGATGCAAGGAAAAGCTCCCCCTCAACCTCTGGCTTTCCCTTGATTAAAACATTAGAATTCTTTAATCTCTCTGAATTGAGTTTCTTCCTTAAAAGCTGCCTGTTCTCTTTGATACACCAAAGCAGTTCTTGTCACGCTGCCAAAGGAGGCCGGGAGGAGTGTCACACAGCTCAAACTTTTACAAGCTGAGTGAGCCGGAAAACAAGCAAAGACACACAGACATAGGCAGAAAAAGGGAGAGAGAGAGAGAGAGAGAGAGATCTTTTATTTTTAATTTTTGTTTTTGTGACACTTAGCCATAAACATATTTTTTCTTTTCCATTTTTTTTTCTAACTTGGTGGCAAACCTCTGTGAAACTTGGAAGAGAGAGGAGAAAATGACGTCACTGCAATCTGGGGGTGCCTTTTGCGCTGCCTGTCAGATCCAAAAGAAAAGAACAGAGCAATAAAACAACGGCTGTCTCTGTCTCCTTCGTTAAACATGGCACTAATTGGATGTTAATTTCTTTTTGCTCTTCTCGCTGCTTGATTGTGAGAACTCGGTTCTCCCCCACCCACCCCCAGCCAGACTCTTGCCAATAGCAGGGAGTCCATACTGTACGTTCCCTCCCAACCGTGGGCTCAGAACAATTCAGAAGCCGGGCAGTATTAAACATGCAGGGAGGGGAGGGGAGGGAGGGATTGGATTTGGGAGTTTCACAAAGCTCAACATTTTCCATTCATTGTGCTGTACAGAGTTCGGAGTATTTTTTCCCCCTCCCTTGTGTTCTGTCCAGTCTCCTTGGCAGCATGGAAAAAAAGAATTAACCCAACCACTACCCAACCCATGTGTGAAAGAGCATTTAGGAGAACTAGTGCAGACAAGAAGCTGTTGCTGTCTTTACCACCCGGGTCACCCTTAAGGGGTGTTTGTACTTCTTAGCTAGAATTCTAGAGGGTCCTCAGTGCATCTGATGGATTCATAATGTACATGCATGTACACCCATGCACACCGCTGTGCAGGGGGGAAAGGTAAGTTAAGTGCAGGCTTGAGGAAGAGCAGGGTGAAATTTACCAAGGGAGATGGTGGGTGGGTGGGTGGAGAAGAAGAAGAAGGGGAGGGGAAGAAGCGGGAGGGGGTGGAGGGTAGAAATGTGGTAGTAAAGTCCTACCTGGGATCGGTGCCAACTTCCTGCACAGGGCTGCAGACCCGCAGCTTTGAGCAACCCACCAGAGGCGACTTTTCTCTCTTGTCACGATTCCAAGAGGCAAGGAAGGCAACAGGAACAGGTACAACAGATGCAAAGCAGCCTTGTTTGCCAGGGTGTCGGTGGGTAAACCCTCTTCTCCCCCCTCCATTCCCTCTCCAATCCTTATTGCAGACAGCTGTATTTTTAAACGATCCTTCCAAATAGGGTCGACGAAGAAGGCTTTTTCTTTTAATTTTTTTTAAAAATAATTTTATTGTACGGCTTTGGAGGAGTGAAGGGGCTTTTTATTCTCTTGCAAACATCTCCTGTCCATTAGGATTAACATGCAGGAGATGTGACTGTCACTTTGCTTATTGACAGTTGCCTGTTCAGGGATGGGAAATGGCTTTGTTCCGTGCTGCCTGGGAAGCAGTGCCAACTCTGACTTGGCAGCCAAGCCAGAGTGGGCAGGGAAAATGCGGGGAGAGAGAGAGAGAGAGAGAATGACTGCTGAGGCTTCCAAAGTGGAAATGGCTGTAGGCCCATTTCTGAATGAGGCGGCTATTCATTGCCCCTTTCTCTCTCTCTCTCTCTCTCTCTTTTTTTTTTCTTTCTCTCTCTCTTTCTCTCCCTCTCTCTAAGGCTGGCACAGACAAAATGGAAAATGGGAGCTGGCGGGGGGGTGTCTGTCCTCTACTGGCATATCCCGATAGTTTGTTTGCTTTGATTTGTTTTTAAACCATCCCCATCCCCTCCATTTATGCCTCTTAGCTCCATTTTTGTCACCGGCAAAAGAAGCATTTCACCAAAACCAAAATGCTTCTTGCTTAATCTAAGAGGGTTGTTTTGTTGTTTGTTTGTTTTCTTTTTTGTTTCGTTTTGTCTTTTGTCTTCTTTGGCTGTGTTTTAAAGAAGCTTACCGCCTCCAACATCTCAAGTTAGGAAAGTAGAAGTCAACATTTATTTTATGTACATACCTTGGGCTGCTAACACAGAGAGAAGGAAGAATGAGCTGCTTGTTTTAACTGGCATAGGTTGAAAGAATAGGTATTGGTTGGAAATTGCCCTTTGGAAATGGTTTTCAACAGAAGCTGAGAAACTTTGGAGATATTTGCTCCTGGGGTGTTCCATGGATTTTGTTTTTTCAGTTTGCTAATAAAGGGAGACTATTTGAAGGGTATACTGAAGTGGAGTTCCAAGTGGAGGAATTCGTGCCAGCTTCTCTTTATGCCAGCCTCTTGTCGGCCTTGGCGTCTCGTTCGGGTGAAGCCTGGCATGCAGGCACCGCCCATTTCTTGGCGTTGAACTGCTCTGAGAAGGAAAAGGGAATGCATGGGGGGAGCTGTTTCACTGAAACTGGCCTTTCTTGAAAAAAGAAACCATTCCTGATGATTGTCCAGATCATCGGAGCTAAAGCCAGCGGCTACTGAGCAGCAAAATCTTTCTCCTACCCGGCACATCTCTTTCTGGTACGAAATCAAATGTAGCTCTTTTGAAAATATTTAAAAATGCCATTTTATTTATCCAAGTGGTTTGGCACTTGCTACTCCTACATCCTTTCTTCCCTCCTCCATTCTTCTCGCTTTTTGTGCTAAAACACTCAATTTATTTAAACCAACCAAACTTGATGGTGGTCTTTATTATTTATTATTTCTCCTGACTCTTAATCAGGATTTTCTTTTGATTCTGAAAATACTTTGATTCTGGGTAATTGGAGGCTAAGTTTTTTCTTTTGGTTTTGGATTTTTGCCACCCTACGCAGGAGAAAGAAAATTGTTGAATCATATCAGACTTGCAATTCAACATGGCAGCCCCAGCTAAGATAGTATGGCTTTGCAAGGCTTAGAGACATTGCAAGAAACGTCCCTTTCTGGGGCCGTGAATTTTGATAGAGTTAACAAAGGGATGGGGAAATAATTAGCTCTTTGGAGGAATGATTGGGGGAATTTTATATGCTGTCTTCAAGAAGAGGGAGAATTCGGCCATGTTATCCTCATCTCAGTATTTTGTAAGTGTTAACTATTTGTAATCTGTTCTGTGCCTATCATTTAAATGCTGATTTGTTACTTGTTTGAATTTTATTTTTGCCTCATTGGCACAATTTTGGGATTCACATGGTGCAGGCAAGATAATTTTGGATTGTTTTCTGACATTCTGCAAGATTTGTCAAGTGAAATCATGACTTGGTTTTTATTGGAGGAAATCTAGATGCTTTTTTCTGAAACAAGAAAGGTGGTGAATTTTTCAAAGTACCCACTTCGCCTAATTTTGTAGACTAGCCGTTTCACAATCAAGAGCCTTCCTCCAGTTGCCGCTGATATAAACTTTGATGGACCACACTACAGCAAACTATAGCCCGCTTGCCATACAAGGATGGAATGGAATTTAGTGGCTTTGATTTGTGTTTGATAAATCTGGCCTCTTTATGTCAAGCTTAATTTAGGCCTCTGTTGTCTAAAACAACATAATTTTGTTTCTCTAAGAATAAGAAATCCCATCAAATGCAACTGGGTCTTTGTAAATATTTTGCTCTTAACAAAACTTTTTTTCTGCTAATAACAATTTTGCAGGACAATAAACAGAAAGAAACCTTAGCTCTGGTTCCTAAAAGCACGTGCTGAATATAAAGCAACAAATTCTATAGTACCAGAGCTTCAACAACTGCTTTTGCAAACTGCGAAGCATGGGATATTTCATTAATTCTTCTAGATCCCCTGTTTCCCATTGCCATAGAGACAATACTAGTATTGAGGACAGACCTTTGGTTCTAGTCCTCTCACTCTTAAGAGGGCTTGCTTTAGTTGGAAAAAATCCCTTCTTTGCAAATGTAGAACCTCTTTTCTGTCTGCAATCTTGACAATAATCCATATGCTAGAAAACCCATTGTCTCCTATATGCTATCTTTATAACCCTAAGAGTAGAGATTTCAATATTTCTCAGTTCTTGCTGTTTTGTATGGTTGGCATTCGCTTGTGGAATTGCTCTTTTGAACTCAGATTCTTGTAACAGATTCATATTACTGTGCATTTGCTATAATCCACCATGTCGTACCATGTTTTCCTTGTCCCTCTCACTACTTCAGTGGTAGCAGGAACTAGCTCTTATTTTTTTATGTTCTTAGCAGAAACTTATGCTGGAGGACACCCTCCACAGCTTTTGCCATGCTTGAGCATTCATAGAAGTCTGCCTATCCTAATACAATTTTCAATGTTTTGTTACTATCAAGTAGGCTTGAGTAAAACACAGTATTTTAAAATAATGTCTTGATGCAAATGCTGATTTCCTTCATTGTACGCATACCTACCCCTTTGCTGTATTACTCAGACTCTCTGTAAGGCCCAAATCAGATTTAAATGAAAGTGTTAAAATTCTGCTGAGATCATGCTTGGGAAATTCATGTGGGTGACAGAAAATTGCATGATGGATTTTACAGAAAAATTAATATATCCAGCAAGAAGCAAGGGACACAGTTCAAATGCTCAAAATCCCTTTAAAAATTATCAATTTAAACTTCTGTATTCCATGAAACCACGCTTTTTCTATTATTCTCCACTGAATATATTCAGTAGTACCATATAAATCCACTGCAATAATCAGGTCATCTTTGGGGGCATGTGTATCAGTTGCTCCAGAAACTTCAAAGATGGTACTTTTCGATTTAATATTTGAGAAGAAAAGAACAGCCAAAAATCCATTTATCAAGTTACCTGGAAAAACAGTGAAGAAGAATGTCAGAAGGAACAAGGTGGCAAGCAGGTGTGGGCTACCAACCCCATTTTGAATTAGGCCAAGTTCAGCAGGTACTCAACCAGGTACAGAATAAAGAGAGATATTGTCATTTTGAGTGGTTTTCTTCACATATTTGCACCATCCCTAATATTCGGCTATAGACGTGTGGTTTATTTGCTAGCTTTAACAGCATGGTTGCGGTTTAGTTTGATGTAACCTGCAATTTAAAAATGTGGTCTTCACTTATGAAGCAGAAATTTGGTTTCCTACTCTTTCCAAATGTGTTAGTGTAATTTAGAACATTGTGGTATTCCTCCTATATCTTTTTCTCATGTAATATTCTTCCTTGTCATTTTCCTCATTTATGAATACACACACACACAGACACACACAGACACATTTTTAATCTGTTCAATCATGCCCAATTCTTGGAGACTGCTTGGACAAGTCCCTGCAGTTTCCTTGGCAAGGTTTTTTAAAAAGTGGTTTGCCATTGCCTCCTTCCTAGGGCTGAGAGAAAGTGACTGGCCGAAGGTCACCCAACTGGCTTTCATGCCTAAGGCTGGACTGGAACTCACGGTCTCCCGGTTTCTAGCCTGATACCTTAACCACTACATCATACTGGCTCTCATTTGTGAATATACTCAACTATTTATATTTCTCTACAGTATATTTTTCTGTTTATTTGCCATTAGTACATGTCAATCCCTTTTTGCGCGTTTAGCTTCTTGAAATACATTCTTTAGCCTTTGATCCTCTATCACTTTTAACCTTTTCTTGTTTTCTTTTGATATATTTCTCATTATTCCATTTTTCTATAGGCTTTCATGGAAGGAGGAATTTTATGGAAGCAGGAATTAATTTGAATTTACACTTCCAGAAGCACACCATTGGAACAATTTCATTAGTGGAATTCTATTGAAGATCTGCCATTATAAAAGTGGTTACAAGAACACCCGAATATTAGAGAAGTATAATTTCTAGACTAGGAAGTAATTTCTAAATTAAACACTACATGTATGAGGGGAAAATGGTGGAAATCAGAACATTACACAATATTCCGGTTTCTTCTCACTGATGATTGCAAGTAACCATCTGTTTATGCAACCCTCCGAGGGGGTCTAGCTCCCAAGCTTGCTCTCAAAACTTTAGAAATGATTGATATTAATATCATTGTAAAGTATTGACAGCAAAGTTGATATTAATACTAGCTTGTTTGTTAATCATTAATATCAAACAAGCTAACTTAGTTGAAGAATGCAGCACAAGTGTAGTCTTTCATAAAGCATGCTCTGGCAATTTAATACTGATGAAATTTGGACTCTTTTTGCCCCATTAAATTAGCATTATAAATTTTTCAAGAGCTAGGATACTTCAAACAGACTTATACAGACTTTATACAGACTTTCAGCATGAATTTCTAGAATTTTCCCCAGTTTTGGCTCCTCAATATAAATTGGAATACAATTCTTATTACTCCCTATCAATATAAATTTGATAGATTAAATTCATGGGGAGTATGATCTACCATTTTTGGGCAGTGTAAGATTGGGTACATCTTTACTACTATTGTGTAAAGTACAGGTCAGTGTGTATATTTCCAGTGGCTAGATTCTGTATCCAGCTTTGTCTATGAGAAATGAAATCCAACATTCTTGATTTTTTCCCCTCCATTTCCTTCCAAATCTCGCTTGAATTTGAAGCACCTCTATCAACCTCAGTAAACCTCTGCTGATTTTTTTCAACTAAACTTTTTAGTTTTTTAAAAATTATCCATCCTAATTTTGGGCTGTTTCTTTGCAAAAATGGCTTAGGTACCCTTCCCCTCATCACTGAAATGTCATGTGATTGCTGTGAGATCTTGTAAAGTTTACAAAATGTCATGAGATTCAACATTCTTATTAAATTTGATGACTTTTGAGAAGTATCATGCAGGAATGCTGACATATAACTTTGTAACTTTCACTTTATGGGGATTTGGGTCTGTCTTTTTCAAAAGATGAAATAATTTCATGGGCTAGATTAGGCTAACAGTGGTTCTGTTGCTGACAACCAGCCTTTGTTTACTGGTTTTAAGTAGACATCTCCTTTTTCTTTTTCTCTTCTAATCATTCACTTGCTCTATGGAAAGCATCAAAATGTCTAATTTGGCCCATAAATATGGCCCTACCCCCAAAGTAGTGCTTTTACCCCCAAAGTAGTGCTTTTACCCAGAGGGGAACTCAAACATTCACTTTAATAGTCATTTTTCATTTGCTTTAATCATTCACATGAGAAAAATAGGTACACTCTGCTTTCTTTTGATCAGCAAACTAGGGGTATGATAATCACAAAGTGAGCCATGAATATTTAACATGTTAACATTTGCTTTAAAAAAATATTTTGAGACGTTAAGTTCAAAGTGCATATTTCCCTATACCACAGAGTGGACAATTAAACATTTATAATAAAATGTGTATCACAGCAAATAGAAAATGATCTTCTTACAACTGCTTGCAATATGCATGACATACATAAAAAAGGGGCAGAGCTTTGATTGCACATTCATGGCCACCATTTGACATTTTGATCTTCCACCAACAGACACCCCTGTGTCCTTCACGCTTATTGGTTCTACCTCACTTCTGCAGGCATTTGTTAAAATCCCTCTATTAAATGGCTATATCTTTGTTAAACAAACAAACAAACATTTGTAATGTTTATACACTTCTCTGTTCATTAAAATGAAGTTTCACTATATGCAACTTTTTTCTCTTTATAGAATTATAAAGAATCTTACTGCTCTTAGCCCAACTTTTTGTAGTAGGTCAGGGAATCATATACCTAAGTTATCCTTGACAATACCTAGCTACTCTTCTCCTGTTAATGAACCTATGAACCATACTGTATACTCTTAGAATGCATATTGGAACCCTCCAGATGCTGATAAATTACCATTTCCAGCACCCTTTGCCATTGGCCTGGTTGCCTGTGCAGCTAGAATATATACAGCCTCTGGATAGTCACAGGTTCTTTGTCACTATTCAGGGTCCTTCTATCAGCCATTTGGGAGCGGAGCAAAAGGAGATTATCCATTAAACTCTTCTATGCAGCAGGAGACAATTGCTAGTACACAAGAACCATAGCTGTGTTGGGGAGAAGAACACATATTGACAGCATTTAAGGCATTCTTTGTACACAACTAATATGCTCAGTTCTAGAAATCTCAGCATAAAAAGATTGATAGTATAAGCAGACAATTTGCTTTTTATTCATACTGATGATTTCCAACACCTGTTTCCCAGAAGAATAATGTGTAATTATGAATACAAGGGATCCATATTAAAAGTAGTGCTGTCAGTGGACTACTATCAACAATTGTTCTAAACTCATTATTTCTCATAACTTATAACATTTTAATGCACAGAATTTGAAATGCTTTTTTAAAAAGTAGCATTTTAATTCTAGTATTATAAAAAGATTGCAGTTAGTTGATCACCTTAGTATTTATCTTATCATTGTGGTGAGGCATAAGATGACAACATATTATCTTGATTTGATTTCTAAAAGTGGATGCCAATATTTATATTTGATTCCAGTTTGCTTATGCTAAGACTATTTCATATTGCATTTTCTTTAATTGAGGAGTTTTTTAAAAAAAAGTTGTTTAGGAAACCTTTGACAATGCAACAGGATTCTCTTCCTCTCTCCTTCCTACTGTACCTGCTGTTTGCTCTCAAAATCTGTTCTGACAGATTGGGAGACTCTTCAGTCTGTGGAAAGAGCTTCCAGTAGCTGAGCTGTGCAATCAAATTTTACCTGCTGTATTTAATATTTTATTTTACTTGTGCCTTGCCAGATCATTGTTTTCCCTTGTTCCTTCTGTGGCATGATCTGAAATTAAGATGATACACTGACTATGAAATTTGAAGAGCTAAGTGCTATAAGACACCATACCTTGTCTTTAAAGCTATACTAATTAGGGCTGGGCATGCCTTAAAAATTATTCAGAGGAAGAGCTTCAGACCTTACACAAGACTGAGCACAGCACCACTGCTATTCATTAAAGGAGCCAGGACTTTTTCAGGCTTCTGAAAAAATGTGCCACCACTTTAAGGGTTAGCTTAATTTGAATAACTGTATTCTTGAAGCAATGGTATGTTTTGTTTTCAGGCTTACACAGAAACCTGAAAAAGCCTCAGCTCCTTTAGTGAGTAGCAGAAAGGTGCTGTGCTCAAGGAAGTCCTAAACATTTCTTCCCATTCATTCTGGAAACACGCATAGCCTTAATAAGAATTATCAAATCCTGTATTACAAACCACATTCATTATGGGAGGAGGTAGTTTGTGGTTTCTCTCTTATATACATGAACTTCCTCTTTATGTTAGAGACAGAGAGACAGACAGATGATTGATATAGATATAAATAGTTTTTTGTGTATTCTCATGTCTGTAAATACTAATTTATCCATGTAAGTCATTTCTTTAAACTAGCTCCTCTGTTTTCACAAACTATAGGCTCCTCTGAAGTTGTAATTGGATTTTCAGCTATATCTCCCACTCTATTTATTCATTATAGAGTGTAGGTAACTTTTAAAGCAGCCTTTTCCAAATTGGTGTCCTCCACATGTCTTAGCATTACAAATCCTGAAATTCCAAGCCAGCTAAGAGTCATGTTGGCTTAGAATTCAGGGGGTCCCAGCACATCTGGAGTCCATCAAATTGAGAAAGGCAGCTCTGAAAGATGCTACATAGGGAGTCTACAGTATAACCTAATCTGACTCAAGATTAATATCTCTAATGTATCTTGTGTTGGATTAAGATATGAATAATATATTCATTTCAGATTTTTCTAAAGGTATATAGCACTTCTAAAGCTTGCAAAGATAGTTTAGATGTACATTTTCTATATGTGAGTGAAAACAAAACTGATTCTAATACAACAGTCTAAGAGCAGTTCCACACGTGCCATTGATAGTGAAGCCAAGCCCAAATCAAAAAGCATAAAATTTCTTGATTGGAATTTAGGTGACTTGACTCCTCGTTTAAGGCTGGGAGCATGCCACTTTCCTATTGTCAGGAATTCATGCCAATCCTTGTCTTCCAGTGCTACATTCTCTTCCTACCCCCTGCACTGACATATGGGGAGTCCCAGCCAGGCTGGATATTTGTGGTCTTTGTTTTTCTTAGTATGAAGAAATGCCATGAGTCAAGAACAAGGAATGGCATTGGCAAAGGGGCAATTTCTGCCATCCTTCATTGGTTAGGTGATGGGAGTGAAGGTCAACTATGCAATGGCTGCAGCTGGAGTGCTAGCCAGAGACCTCTTGGGGAGTGGCAATGCTGGCTGTGTAACATTGCTCTCGGTTAGCTTTCCCTAAATTTTATTATCTACATAGTTAAGGAGTACAAATAAATGTAGCCTATATACATATAAATCATCGAGTCCAATCAAATACAGTGCTCTTAATAGGATGTTTCAAATAGCCTTTTACATTGGAGAGAACTGGAAGGAACTCATAGTGATCTAAGGAATCTCCTTTACCTTCGTTTTGAAGAGAATGGCATTAGGAATATTGTGATCTCAGAACCAGAGCAGCTATTCTGCTTTTAATTCACAAGCTTCTTAAATAGCTTTCTACAGATAATCCCATCAAATGTCTAATTCACTGCCCACAGCTCATAGGCTTGGTCACACAACACAAAAAGGGCTCATCTGCATGTTCTGCTTACTGTGGTGCAAAGATCTTCCACTGTTTCTCAAGGACATGTCCTCACCACTTACCCTCCATCCCAGCAGCAGCCCAGAAGTGGTGTGAGATATTCTAGCATGAAAATAGTATTTTACCACTTATCACAACAGAAGACCTCTCATGTGGACATTCTAGGATGAATGGAAGATGATCCTTGCATTGGTGATCATCTGGGCTCCAGTTGGCACAGAAGATCTGTATGAAACTTCTCCCTTGTCTGGCTGGTAGACTCTGTACCTCCATGGCTATTTGTACTGTGGCTGCAAGAGATTGTTAGATTACCATCCATTTGTCATGTTCTGAAATGGGACATTTTAACTGAGTTCACAATATCTCAAAGTAGCTACTTAAGTAAGTACTATGTATAAAATCAGTTGAATTGAACCTGGGAAGTGTGACTTAAGTTTCTTTCTTCATTATTTCTTTCCTGTGCTGTGAAGAAAATCTAGTTGCCTTCAGTTATTTATTAGGATGCTAAATTTTTATAATGTGGTCTGCCTGATTATGCATATTGATCAGGTTTTGGCTTCTAAAATACATTTTAGCAAACCTCTGTGATAATCAAAAGAAGCTATTTCAATAGCAGCATTACTTGTAACGTTAGGTCATTGATCTATATCTTGCTAAGCAAGATATGGAGCACTTCTAGACACAGATGCAATTCCGGTTTTGGAGTGAAATGATCTCCGTAGTGATCCATTGATATTTTAACCGGAGGCTAGCCATTACAAGAAATTTCAATATATCTTTGTTGTTTTCTTGAATGGGAAATGGCTTTAAAGGCAGCAAAAAATGGGGACAGCTGGAACATTCATAAAACAGCCTGGAGAGGAGAGATATCTGAAGGTACTGGTCATGAATGCAGAGGAGACATTTAGTGAAGAAGCAACTATTTGTCTTGGTTTCCCCCTTTGATCGTCTCAGCTTTTATTCTCTCCTCCTTGGCAAAGTGAAAGAGAGAAGAGAGGGTACTCCATCCTTCCACTCATAGAACTATGTTCATCTCCCATTCTAGATCAGAAAGTCAAAACACCACAGATCAACTCCAAATATAAAATGGATTCTGAAGGGTTGAAGATGGGGTCAGCTAGAAGTGTTCATTGTGTTGCCATACAATGGATTACCACTAGCAGCAACAATAGCAACAATAAGAACAGCTAACTGGAATGAAGCATAATCTGACATTTTCCTGGGAAGCTTGCAAAACTGAATTATGCTTCTTTATGGAAGCTTTCTCCTCCCCCCTCCTTTTTTTTTTTTTTTTTTTGCTTTGGCACATATTCCATGGAAAACTCTGAGGTTGCACTCTTTGTATTTTGTCCTTAGAGTATAAACTTACCCCTTTGTACCAAATGTTAAAACAGGGTATACAACCTTTTTTTCAGGGTTTTGATGGCCTACTGGGGTTCACACTTCAGAAAGTGTGTTCAGGACAAAGACATGGATGAGGCAAGGATAAAAAAACTATAGTTTAATAAAATTTAGATTTAATCATATTAAATTGATTAAATGCAACAAATACGATTACTCCCTATATATTTCTCCTTCTTATCACATTAAAAATTACAGTTTGGTGGCAAGTAACACTCCCCTGTTTTAAAATGTAAACTGTTGTAAACTGTTGTAAATATGTTTGGCTCCTAGTCCATACTGAATAAATTAGCCTAAAATGTAATTAGGGCTATGTTGTACAATCTGAAGATTACAGCCAGAGCAAGCACCTTCTCATTCTTAATGAATCTACCTTTAAATACAAAGTTGTGTCTGCTTGGGAAAGATCTTAGCTGTGTCACTATACAATTAGATTAGCAACTGATCAGAAGGTAAAAAGCTGTCTCCCTTTGGATTCAGCCACAGCAATGTGTCACAGTTCATGCCTTTTTCATATTTTATTAAAGTATAAATTAAAATATTATCCATACTGTTACATGAATAGTCAGTCTTTTACAACATAGGTATTATTCCACTGACAACTTTCTTCCCAAATATTTTTGCAAATTATAAAAGCACTCAAAAATATTTTTTCAAAAAACCTCGATCTCATTATAAAATTACTGTGTGGTTTGTTTTTCCTCATGCACATTTTAAATTAAATATATACATTTTATAGTTGTTGGTAATGTTCTATTTTTCCAGTATTTTTTCACATGGATTGGATTATTTATCAATAAATTCTTCATCAAAATTGCATGCTTTTTATCATACATAATGACTAAATGTTATGAACAACAAGCAACTTTGGTGAGGAATTTATTATAGTTGAAATGTTATGTCTAATGATATATTTTACTATATTCCTATAGTAAAGCATGATGTTCAGCTTGATTTCACCTTGATATTCTAACAAAATTTTCCATTATTATATACAATAGTTGCGACCAGCAGGACTCTGTCTGGCAACAACCTGGTCAATCGTGGTGATCAAGGTGATATACAATAGATCTTCTGCTAGTAGAACAACCAGGCTTCCCAAAAAGATTCTCATTCTTCCCTGCAACTTTCTCTTCAAATTTCTTCTTAAAGCTTAGATAATCCTCTGGAGCAGATTTGGAGGTGGAACAATTCCAGAAGATGAACAATTGACCTCATAAATGGAGGTCCGCTCACACAGTGTTGGATAGCAGTGTTGCACCCATCAATGCTGTGGGTTCTATCTTTCTTCAGATAGAAAATCACTGAGAATTGAAAACTGGGTTAGTCACTGTCAGCCATAGGAAGAAGGTACTGGCAAGCCACTTCTGAAAATGTTGCCAAGAAAACTGCAGGGATTTATTCCTCTAATTGCCAGGAATCAGGGTTGACTTGATGGACCATAACAACTACAAGGATACTTTACAATTATTGTTAAGAGCCAGATTTCAAGAGAAGATGTGCACAGAGAAAAAAACTTCTGAGTATGGACATCCTTCTCTGAATGTTTTGAGTTTTGTAATCAAAAATTAGATGTTCTTATAAAAGCTGTTTTATCAGTCCATATTGTATTTGGCTTTCAATGAGTTGCACATTTCCTTGACTACAAATACTTGATTGTCTGGTTCCTCTGAAGGTTTGATTCTGTAGCCACAATAAGTATCTATTCATTTAAGTTTTGAGATAGAGAATTAGTAGTGGGTTTTAATCAACCAGTGGAAATTAGTATGTTTTCAGATAGTTACTTGTATTAAATTATAGTGGATCACTCCAAGAAAAAATAGTATGAAGTTTTAGCTAACTTTTTAGCTAAATAGGGTTTCCTCAATTGATCTGACAAAATTTCCTGTAATTTAAGTGTAAGGTTGTAGGTATTTCTACTGAGTATAAATTCTAAATGCTGAGTATAAATTCAGCATTAGTTGGCACTGGGAACCCCAACTGGCACCATGGACATCAATATGCCTGCAGATGTTTCCACAGCTGCCGCCCCTCTAACTTTTCAAATTTTAGCATATTATTTCAATTTTAAACAAGATTCCAGAAGAAGCTCGTATGTGCCAAAGCATAGCATCAGCCTTCAGAATCATCTTTACTTCCAAGAATAGCCTTGAAATCAGCATAGGCATTCTTAGAAAATAAAAATTGTGCTTTGTTGTCAAATACACCCAACTACCCCTGTAAAATAAGAGCAACAACAGAGACAAAGATAAGCAGAGGGCTGATAGTGAGGTCCTAGAGAGCTGGAGAGGATTATACAGAGCAAGGCCACAAGTTTGTCTTCTGGTAAATTAGTAATTTGTAACATCACCCTCACCATGGAAGCCATTTTGTGAATAAGCAAGCCCCCGCAGCAGCCATTTTCTTTGTCCTTGACATGCTCTCAAAATGTCAAATGTTCCCACTGGTTCAAAAAGGTAGCACTTAAGATCTGGCGCACACATTAGAATTACAGAGTAATTACACTCAGCTATTAATCACTGCTCCAGCATGGGAAGCAGACATATATGAAAGACTCCTCTGATCTTACCTTTAACACAAAAATCAGCTGGCTTTCCCTTCATAAGCATGTTGTAGGAGAAGCCTTCTAGAATCTATATTGTCCATAATCGCTTTAAAATATTGAAATATTGCTATAGCTTCCTATTAAGGGAAGGTCAGTAACATTTGACATGACCAGGTGGTTTCCATTACTCCTTCCTTTTCCCATTGGGAAATTTTCCACAGTTTATGTGTTTATAAGCTGAGTCATGCTTCTACTTTATGCCAGCAAGCCAGTTCTAGGAAAGATGTGTTTCTCCTTTAAATTGGCCGAATAAAACCATGAAGCCTCAGAAGCTGATCTTTCTCAGGCTTAACTCTTTTGTCCTGATTGCATGGAGGGAAGATGTACTCTGGAGCACTGATTATTCTTTTCTAACATTCTCTGAGCCCCCCTCACCCCTCCTGTTTGTTTTCCCCTCTTCTTTCAAGGCATGCAAGATGGCTGCTGCCTGGTGAGGAGAGGGAAGCAAAGAAGCTGGGACGTAACTCCAGCCATATTTGAACCTAACCCTTTTGTCTCTGTGTGGCACTGTCTCCAACAAAGCAGAGAAAGTCAGGCCAGAATAAAAGCTGAGTTGGAGCCAGACACCTGGGGGACAGTTTGACATCATCGGGCATCGCAAATAGGCCAGGATGCCAAACTGAACAACTGTATTATCAGTGTAGCATTTCTTGATACAGTACAGCCAGAACTGTGGGACCGTGCCTCAAATCAGTTGGAAAGATTTGTTCATAGTATCAAAGGAAATGGTCTTACTGTCCATTTCCTGGATGTCTGACATCAGTTGTGATTTGATTAAATACCAGAACTGTAAATAGCTGTATGTCATTGGTCAATGTGATTATGATAGGCCATGCTTTAGGGCACAGTTTAAACTAGTGTTTTTCAAACTTGGCAACTTTAAGATACATGGACTTCAACTAGCTAGGGAATTCTGGGAGTTGAACCTATCTCACTTCTTTTCTGTTTTTTTAAATATCTATTTTTTTATCTTTACATCTTTTTTTTCTTCAAAGGCATTCACCTCAAGATAAATAACATGTTTAAGAAAAACACTGTTGTGACTGATTGGATAACACTGTTTCAGAATTGCTTCTGGTGAGAATAGAGCCAGCACTGCAAGATAACTGCCCTTATGTCCCTGCCCTTTAATAACTGTAGGAGACCCCACAAGGATAAATTGTATCATTCAACAGAAAAGACTTGGGCATCATCTCTGAGCATTAGTTTCTATAGTAGTGTAATAGTGCAGTGATAGTTGCACCAATTATTCTAAGAAATGTATCTCCATCCAGTGGCATCAGAAAGGGAAGAAAGCAAATAATGACTGTTTCTGTGTACCTGTTGGAAAGACAGTGAACTTTAAGACATTTACTAACTTAGGACCAGTAGCAGTGGTAAATGTGTCTGGGCCTGTGTAACTACAAATGCACATTAATTTCTCTGAATCAGTGAAAAAGATGGCAGTTTTCCTGCCATATTTTATACATAATGGGAATATAAAATACACCTATTTTCCCAACCAATATCTTATATCTAGACAAATAATTGTCTGCAGTAGGTAGGAATTGGAACTTGGGAAAATGTAATAGAAGCAAGAAGTGATTTTCCAGAATAAAAGAATTATGTGCTGCAGATAAGAGTGTATTTAATGGGAAATACTGTTGCTCCAAGCTATTCATTTTAAGATGAATAAATTCTGTATAAAATATAGCTCTTAGAGTTACTTTATGAGCCATTTTCTTTATTATTATTACTGATCTCTGTTGGATAGTTTAAACATCAAAATGTTTCATGGTATACATAGTGTAAGGCTTTAGTATATTGAAGCCTTATAGGTATCATGACAGGCTTTTCTGCAAGATAAATTAGTTAGCAAAATAAATAATGGATTTGCTGGCATGGAGAGACATTCATTTGCAATTACAATTAGTGTTATGATTACATTTACAAATAGTTTATACGTGATTATTGGATAATTAGTAAATCAAAAAGATGCTATAGGAACAGTTAAAGTTATATGTGTGTATTTGTAATTATAATGAAAGTTGGTGAAGGTTTCAATATATTAAAGCTGTACTTATTTGTATATCTCATCCCTATTATTCAGGGAATAAGCCTCAGTGAATTAACTTGTGTATGGTATTACACCATCGGTCAGTAAATTTAAACAACGCATTCATCACTTAGCAGAATTATTATACAAAATTCCTGATTTGGATTATAGTTGAAGCAAAGAGGGAGAGGGGGAGAGAGAGAGAGAGAATGTCACCCAATTTTTAAAATGTAACTTAGTGAGACATCAAACCACTGAATATTCACTTGGGCTGCTTGAAAACGTAGGGCTTTTTCCCCCAAACAGGGTGAATAACTGTGGTTTGCCATCTCGGAGCCTTTGCAGAATTCCTTCCTTAGTCCACTGCATGTCCAGTACAGTCATCACTTGTTGCAGTCTTCCAGTTAATCTTACCTCTAAGAATGGGTTACTTCGTGGAGATGCTGCATTTTCCCAGCCTGCCAAACTTTGTTGCTGAGAAAGTGCAACCAATTCCCACAAGGATGCATTCATTTCTCTTACTACTGCCATATGGAATGTGATCGCATAAAGTGCCATAAACTGCATGGGATTACTTGTGTTTTTTTTTTAAAAGATTATGGTTCCTGTTTAGGTTCTACTGTACTATTGAAGCCTAGTTCATCAAACATTTTTAAAAGGATGAGGGAGAAATGGAAGAGACCCTGGCAAGATGAGTGAAGAGTCATATTTATCTCAGCAGTCAAGGGAATGAAATACACTTACTTAAAAATACAGAGCGATGATTTGTTTTCAATCATTCAACAACACTGATAGAAGTCATAACTAGAATATTCTCTGCTGCTAAGCTACATTTCACCAGGGATGCCCCCCAGAGGAGGCAAAAAAAGTGAAGATGGGGGTCATGACCATATAACTAAAGCCCCATCCCCTTTTCTACATCCAGTACATGTAAAAAGAGGGCCAGGCTTTGACTGTGCGGTTGTGGACACCATCTTGACCTTTTTGACTCTCCCCCTTGTAGATGCCCCTGACCTTCCCTCAGGTCCACATGATAAATCAAGGGAAAAGAAATTTACCTTTCCTCTTTGAACTGCCATTTGCAATGGTATTGCCTTTGTTTTACATTCAGTCAGGTAGCCATGTGCTGCCTTTCTGCCTGTTACAGAGATATAGTGACTGGATATTTTTACATATGTGCATTTTATGAATCATACTGTGATTTTAACAGAATGATTGTTAGCTGTTTAGAACGAGGGCAGAAAGTGGATATGAACAATAAAGTTAGGGAGTCCAAGTAATATTTCTGTAATTTCACTTTTTATTCTTGAGAGCAACCCCTAAAAATAATAATTCCACGCCTTCAAAAGAATACACACAAAAGAAAGCATATGATTATTGTTATTGCTGCAGGCTTTAAAAAAATAGTATAATGCAGCAGTATAATTGAACAAATATTCAGCATGCAGCAGGTATGTGCTGTTTCTGAAAGTCTGAGACTTTTCAAAACATGTGTTGCTGCTGCTGCTGTTGCTGCTTTCTTTTGGAAAGATTACCTGAACCAAACATCAAATTGCTGCACCATTTCTATTGTAAATCTAAATGACAAAATGGCTGACTGTCAGCCATTTTGTATGAATGCAAGCAGCGAAATTAATCCTGAGCTTTTGTTTCAGGTTAATTGTTTCCAAGTTTAGCTATCACACTGAAGGTCTCACAAGATTTTAAGAGAGACTGGCACCACCTTTCTATCTGGGAACTGCCTCCGATAGTTTTGGCAGCTCCGATCTGGACTGTGCACAAAAGCCGAAAGCACCATCTACTTTTAAAGAAGCTATTTTGTTCCTTGTTTTTATAATTTGCCAGACTCTCTTGGTAAACCAGAACAGCACCTGAAGCTATAAAGCTTTTGCAAAAATATTTGGGTTTTGAGGCAGGCTTAGCATTTGCAATTGCTTAGGTTTGTTTGCATACAAAATGCTGTTTTGGCTGCATTCGGATTTTCTTGGCTTTGCCAATGCTGGAGTTTTAAGACATTCGGTCAGAGATGCTGGTCATGGACAATGGCACTTTGATATCAAGCCATAGGAAAACACAGCTGTGACATCTCTTTTCCTAGAAATGTACGTGAAATGAGGATTCAAAGCACCTGATTCTTGCTACAAGGGAGATTTTAAAAAATCTGTTATTATTTTTATCTTTATTATTTACTCATGATGACTTGGGAACCTTCCAGTCTTTAAAAACCTTAAATATCCCCCTCCCACGTTGTATTGTAGCACTTGAACTGTTTAGCTGTGACTAAATAAAACAAGCCCCAACTCCATATTTTTCATCAACACTCTTTTTGAAGATTTGAATACAGTAGATCTTTCCTCTAAAATTTATAAAGAAACAATGCTGCTTCCTTTTGTGAAATTTGCTTGGGAACATTATAGCTATTTTTGTAGGAGGTTAAATTTTGCCAAGTAAATGCATTATTTGGAGATGGGGTAAGGGTTAAAGATCTACTTTCCTGTCACATGTATTCCATTTTCCTCTGCTTGAATGTAGATACTTTTCTTATATTTGTTTCTGGGGGCCCTTCCTCTTGCAATCAGTGCCTTTTCTTCTTTTCCCCTAAAAACAACTAAACAGTCAAAAAGAATAATTTAAAAATAATTCTAAGAAGGCCCCTAGCTTTGTTTCTTTTTGGGAGGCAAGAAAACAAAACAAATAGCTTTTTCTAAAGCCACTAAGCTGGACACATCTTTCTGCACAATTGCAGAGTAACACCCATTGAGAACATTTTATGTTCCAATATTCTATAATTGTTGGTAATTATTATTAATTTACTAGTTTGGATTAAATCTTTAATGTAAGCCCTCCTGGGGGTCTAAAAACCCATACATGAAATGTTTTGTAGTTTCAGAATAAGTGAACATGCTTTTGATTTCTACTGCTCTATCCAAGGAATGTGAATGCAGAGGAACTGAAAGAATTATTTAGCATAGAGCAATTTTATTTAATTAACGTTTGTAAATATATCTTTATAATTTATTTCTGTTCCTCCTATGCCATGTTGAGTTATTTATGCTGCATATATATCCTGTGAATATTGGGGCTCCATCACTGTGAAAGAACTAGTTTTGAATATGAGTCTATAGCACTGAAAAATGGGATTTGATAACTCCCTCCTATGTGACGTCCCTGTTTTCCTAGTTGTTCTGTGTTCTGTTCTTCACAGCAGCTATTTTCTGTTGTGCTTACACATTCTCTATTAAGGCAGGGGCCTGATCACACTCTGACCCTTATTATACTAAAAACAGAAGCAGGGTTTCCTGGATCAGATGTGGGGTAGTATAAGTCATTGTGGTGCTTTACTTCCATGTCTGCTACTTATTATAACTAGCACTGCCTATGTGAACTGTGTTTTTCTGTATTTAGTAATCTCTCACCTGAAAATAATGGAATTGGAACAGATAACTTGTTGCTAACCTAGGTAAATATTGCCAATATAAAATTGAGCTGGGGTATGACCTTTAAAAATAAAAATGTATGCTTCGAATGGCAGATGAGAAAGACAGCTTCTGCAGCCATAACTAAAAGTAGACTTACATTGCAAGTGAATTATGAATCTTACCCTTCTTGTTGACAGTTATATGATACACATTTTTTCTCATCAATACATTACTTTGAACCTCTCAGTGCACTTCTCTGCACTGTCAGAAGATACAGGAATGCAGCACTTACCCTTGTTTCATTTCCTTTGGAATGACATTACTGAGAACTTCAAACATCTTAGAAATCTGAATTTTTGTACTGATATATAAACTGGCCATCATGGAGACAGATAATAGAAATATTTTGCAAAGCAATATTACTTCCCTGCATCAGATCTCCAGACAGGCACTACCTAAATCCTGTTAGCTTACACAGCTCCAAAACTTTAACTTGGCCATATCTGAGGGTCAATCCCAGCTCTGTTTTATTCTTTTAAATCAAAACTCTGTGTTTTCTATTGGAGTGTGTGTGTGTGTGTGTGTGTATGGAGAAATTATATGATAGGAAATATATATATCTTCTGTCCCCATCTCTGTCATGAAGCACTCTTTTAACAATTCCTATTGAAAAACACTAAACATTCCAGACTCTTAACATTCATTTGTCAAGTTCTGTCCAGCTCTCGTCTTTCACAAGTAGGTGTTCTTCAGATGTATTAGACCTCAGCTCTCATAAGCTTCAAGTAGAATAGTCAACATTATAATAAGCTCAGGGGGTAAGCTAATGAACTAAATTAATTTTCCTGATCAGGTTTGAAGCCAATTCTGAAGTACGATTCAGTGCTTCCTGAACAGCATAGATAACCCACAGATGGCTATAACATTTATTGTATCTTCCATATTTAGATTTATATCCCTCATTTCTTCCAAGGGCTCATGACAGCAGGGGAATATTGCTGCATTTTTATGCCCACAAACATGTGAAGTAGGTTTAGTTGAGGAAAAAGTCACATAGTGCATTTCTATGACTGGATTTGAACTTGGTTCTTCCCCATCTCCAGTCTTATACTACACCAATATACTTTTTGATGGAACAGGATAAACTTCGCAAGGACAATAAATGATTCAAACTTCAGAGAAATAAGTACAAAGATTTTGGAACCAGGCTCTTTAAATCAAGGAAAGGAAAGGAAAGGAAAGGAAAGCATTTATAATGTTATTGTTCGGCCAGATCTAAATTGTACCCAAGCATACTTGCCCCCTTTGTGAGGATTTTGTGTAAAAGGATTTTGTACAAATTAGTGGCAATAAAAATAAGTTTGTAAATCATTGCTAAAGATTATGATACAAATTGCTAAAGATTATGAAGAGGGACTTGGAGCTCGATTTTTTAAATATACACAATCTAGTGGTTAAGGTGCTGGGCTAGAAACCAGGAGACTGAGAGTCCTAGTCCCACCTTAGGCACGAAAGCCAGCTGGGTGACCTTGGGCCGGCCAGTCTCTCTCAGCCCAACTCACCTCACAGGGTTGTTGTTGTGGGGAAAATAGGAGGAGGAAGGAGTATTGGGTATGTTTGCTGCCTTGATTTACTTATAAATCTAACAAAGGCAGGATAAAAATACAATACAATACAATTACAATACAATACAATACAATACAATACAATACAATACAATACAATACAATACAATACAATACAATACAATACAATACAATACATAAATAAATATACATACATATACACCTGCATACGAATAGATATATAAAAACAGAATGCCTATGGGGGGTGGGTTTACAGAATCAGATGACATTTTCAGGTAAAGGGTATATAAATATTCCCCTCCCAGATACTGCTGATGAAATCTGAAGATGTAAAATAAATCCATCACCAAACTGGTCTGAAATATGAAAGGTTTATGTTGCAGTAAAAATGTGTGTTAGAGTTTTAGTTGCTATAAAAATCAACTTTTTATGTGGAAAACTATTTTAAAAGTATCATTTAGATAAAGTTGTCTAGAAAAATAGAAAAAAAGTTGTGTATCTTTTTTAAAAGCCTATATGTGGACTAATTGTGCAACATCTTTAAAAAAACTTCATTGCAGAAAGATGATGTTCGTATCTATACAGCTTCAGATTTTTCAGGATGCCTTTATTATTTTAATTTGATAAAATAAAAGCCCCAATTGAAAGCATAATGTTTGGTTTCCTTTGGGGTTTGGAGTTTTTTCTTTGTTTTTTTCTGCTTCCTGCTGAAAACTGGCAGGAAACTGCTATTTTTCAATGGTTTATCACTGAACTTAAGAACATAAGTTTGATCAAGCTGTAATAAAAATACTTTTACGAAAAGGAACATGAAGGCAAGATGATATTATGGAATATACCATACAGAATGTGGATACCTTAACTGCAGAAGTCAACTTAAGAGAGAGATGTCATTTTTAGAAATGGTAGTCCATGTGGGGGAAGGGGGACAGAGAAGAAAAGTATATCAGGAATGAAAAGTTAGCCAGATGCCAAAATGTTGAATGCATGTAATGGGTCAGTGCTACATGGTCATAGCACCTAACTTCAGGAGTGTTCTTCAGAAAGTAATTCTCTCTCTCTCTCTCATCACGATTGTTTTACTATTTTGTTTTTTATATTGTGAGCTGCCATAGGAATCCACTTGACTGAAAGGAAAGTATTTTCATTAATAAATAAGCAAAGATGAGAGTGGATAAATACCAATTTTAGTTCCTCTCAGTTTCTTACAGGTCATGATTCTAAATTTGTTCCATTCTGTTTTCACGTTGTAGGAACTTTAAAAAAATAATATAAATATTTGTTTTCATTTTTTTCCAAATGTTTCTAAAATGCTCATTATTTAGTATGCTCACTAAATAAATCATTTTTGCATATAATACTATTAGGTTTTTCACTAATATATACATTTCTTTTAACTATTTGACCAAATATACAGAAAGAGAGAGAGAGAGAGAGAATTCTACTGCAGATTCTGAGCATATTAAAAGTATCTGTATTCTGGTATGCACATTAAGTTGTGAAGTGCTACTCTTCACCAAAATGTGAATCTAAAACTCAGCCCCAGAAGATCTGGAAATCTGGCTGCTGAGGAGTGATGGCAGAAGGTAGGCCAAGGAAGTTGTTTTGCCTCCAGCTCTGCTCCTTCCACCAATAGTTCCTTCAAGGGCTATTCTTAAAGCGTGAGACCCCTATGCAATGAAAAGATATTTTCCAAGGGTATGAGGGCAAGAAAGTCAACTTTCTCCCACCCTTGCCACAGCAAATGTTTGGATCTAGTCTTGTGAATGCTCTCTAGCCTATACATTATTTTTCATTTACTATTTGTTTACTATTAATTTTATTTCTGTGACCCATGTAATAGCTACTGAATTATAGATACTATTGCAGATTAGATAATGGACTTTGTAATCATATAAAATCTGTATATTATTCAAACTAAGCATATAATTTGACCTTTAATGATGGACAGAACTACTAAATGAAGTATATTGTGTAATTATTCATTTTTTTCCTTATAAGTAGATATTCTTAACTAAGGGGGAAAAGCGGGGTGAGGAGAGAATAAGGAATTGTAGACAGATAATTAAGCTGACTAGGGACTTTTCTGCAATGCAGCCTTCAGCCACTTGTCTTCCATGTGTGAACTGACTGGAAAGGAAGCCAGCTTAAGAAATCCCTTTCTTGGTTTCAGCTGCTTCCTCCATGTTGGCCACAAAGACAGCCAGATGTCCCACCTGGTCAACTTTACCAAGGCCTGCAATTAGTGGATTCCCCTGCTTTTTTACCCCTCCTACCCATGCTGGAAAAGCAAGCACCAATTGCTTTCCTTTCTGTGGGCATGGCTTTTGAGGACTGGCGGGAAAAAAATCAGCTTTATAGTTCTTCCTGTCACTTAGACTAGAAGGGGAAATTCCAGAATTCTTTTCAATTTGGAAGGAAGGAAGGAAGGAAGGAAGGAAGGAAGGAAGGAAGGAAGGAAGGAAGGAGCTACTAATTAACCCAAAAAACAAAAACAAAACAAAATCTAATGTCATAGAGCCCAGCAGTACAGTATGAAATGGCTGTCAGAGAACAAAGATTTAGGAGTAGGCTGTCCACCAGCCATTTGTGTAAGATGGAATGAAGTGCAGCTGGTAGACCAGACTACCTGACCATCTGCTTGCATCAGAAGAGGGTAAGATGAGTATTTTTTTATGAAAATCAAGAAAACTCAGGTGGAGGTCATCTTCCCAGCAGCCTAGGGGTGGGCTGAGGATGATGTGATCCACTCCCAGAATGGGGGCAAGCAGGAAATGCAGATCAGCCCAATCTTCTCTCCACTCTGTATATACTTTCATGGGAGAATCAGGGCAATTGCACAATAAAAAACTGTGGAATTGGAAAAAATCATAATGTGTCTCGGAATTTTTATCAAGTGCTTAACTGATTTCTTGATAGTATTGTGGATCTCAGAAAAAAAACAGTGAAAACTTGCATCAATACAAATTCAAGAGCTCAATGCTTTGCATTTGCTGATGTTTCCTCTTTTTCTTTTCTTTTTTGCAGATTGCTTTTGATCAGTCGCCTTTATCTGGAGCCTCAAGACCATCAATGCTCTTCTTAGCCATCATTGAGTTATGTTTCCTATTCCTGACCATCAAAACAATGCTGTCCTTGAGGCTGAGGTAGTAGATTGAATAGTTGTGGAGCCATCTTCTCCCTTTGAGCTAACTATACAATCTACTGTCTTTCCTAAGGAGACAGTCAGTTCATCTGCTCCTACTGGGTCATCCATTCCTACATGCAAGTCATTGCTATGAACAATTATCATTTTTGGTCCCTTGGGCATCAGGCATACAGTTCTACAAATACACAAAATGTGTGAGGCCTTTGTGTTGCTCTGTGGAGGTGAGGTAGTAGGTTGTATAGTTTGTGGGAGGGATTATATCCCATTTCAGGTGATAACTATACAGTCTATTGCCTTCCTTAAGGAGCAGCAAATCTGCTTTAAGAAGTGAATGATGCACCAATTATTACTAGTTATAATGTGCCACACTGAGCAGCCCAACAAAACTATGGCTCCTTACTGATTCTAAGTCTGTGCATGTTGGAGGAAAAGCTTCTCCTGTGTTCTGGATTAAGCACAACAATCACCCATAAGCAGTGCTTGGAGTTCTTCTTCTTTTGACTGCTTGAATGCATTTGCTAGATTTCTTCACATGCTACATTCCTTTCCTCTTTTTCCATCTTGGATTTCCTTTTCTCTTCCTTCCAGGACACCCACATTGCAGCTCTGCTCCTTTTCACTGAGGCAAAGCTAGTCATCAGAGATTCATGTTGAACACTTGATAGTTTAATGCAAAGCCTTCCTGTATTTGACCTTATCTCTCATGGCAAAGTGCTCTGGTATACCTAGCTAGCCAATGCACTGGTACTCATTCGAAAAGATAATGTGCATTAGCATGCTAAAATGTATCCATGCCAACAGGAGCATACAGACAATTTCCTCTGGGCTGGGAACCAACGTATATCAGCTTTTCAAACACCAGTCATGTGTCCAAATGACTATGTGATCCCAACTTCCAGGCTTCTTTCTCTCAGAAAGATGTTAAAGAAGGTTGTTGTAATATGGACCTTATGCAGATGTAACATAATGCAAATAATATTTTGTGTATCTCTGCTTCCAAGTGTGAAATTGGGATAATGCTATTAGGAAGTGTCAGCATACAAGAAAACGATTGCTTAGTTTATTTGGCTCGTTATTGTTATTGCAAAACCTTTGGTTGCTCATGTCATTATACATTTGCTGAAATCACATTCATTTTGCTTTTCTCTCTCTCTCTCTCTCTCTCTCCCCTGTGATGTCAGGAGCAGCACAACTGGTTTCTTTCACCATATCAAGGCATGTCTCCATGGAAGCCTGCCCCATGTGTTCCTATGTTGGCATCCCCTGGGTGGGCGAGCCCATTTTCTTCTGGTTTGGCTGCCCCAGACTTCCAATCACAAATCTTTGGTTTGGGGATTTGAAAAGATTGAATTTTGAGGGGTTAAGGGAGGGCAGCTTTCTCATTGATGGAAACTCTCACCAATGCCTGACCCTGGCCCACCCCTCTTCCCTGCAGCAGTAGGCCAGCTACTTCTCCATGACACTTCAGTGTTCTCACACAGGGCTTCAAGGAAGTTTAGCAAGCAGTGTTCTTATTTTTCCCTATTGTGAATAAGTGGTGCAGCAGAATAAGGAGAGCGAGGGGGGATCTTGGCTGGCAGCCATTTTTTGTGCTCCATCATCAGAGGAAGGGAGTGCTGGTAGCTCAGCCTGAGTCTTCAGGATAACTGTCTGAGAGTGACTATAGGACCAAGAATAGTTTGGAGAGGACTGGGGGGTTTTCTTCCTTAAAAAAAGCACTGGTAGTGTGAAAGGATCTTATCTGCCAGAAAGCCCTGAGTGTTGCATTATTTCAGGATATCTGTTATGATGGGGGACTGGAATTGGCAGCTGTCATTTAAAAAAATGATCATGCAATATAATGTTTGAAATATTAAGGGAAAATAAAGTAGCAACCTCAAAAATCAGCATTACTTTGCTGGAGAAAGGGTTGATTTGCCAAAGAAAAGTCACAAATACTTGTGTATGCTCAGCCCAAATGATTGATTAAATAAGTAAAGATAATAATAGTATTATCCCATAATAAAATCAGATCTACTAATGCCTGTTTATTTGCTCTTCATCAAGAAATCCAGATTTGAGGTTTTCCATACCCCCATTTCCCAAGTCTTTATAATACATGTTTAAATTTAGAATTCTTCCCAATTTACTTTTTCAGACTGATGGTGTTATTACCTCTATATGTCCTTATTTATGCAATTTTAAAGCCTTTGGAAGTTATCAGCCAGTTCAGTGGGCAGTGCTATACTGCTGCTGCTGCCTAATCCTTAAAATAGTCTGAAGCTGGCCTGTGATCATCTAAAAAACAATATTATAGCAGCTGAATCACTATCAGAGCAGAAGAAAGAAACTGGGAGGCAAATTTCCCCCAGCCAAAGTAAGGACCATCAAGTTCTGCCAATTGGTAGTGCTTTCAGCCAAGAAGAGCAGTTTTATTATTATTTCAGACGCACCGCAGCATGCACCAAGTATCGATCAATGGATTTGGCTCCTGGTGTAGCTGTTGATGTAAGATTAGATAGCACTGGAGAGCACTGGAGTTATGAGCTATTGCAGAAATGCAGTATAGAAGTATCCTTTTGCCTTCACTAGCCCCATCTATAGCTGAACCCCATCTATAGCCTTGAGCCTGCCCATGGCATTATCCCCATCCATCAGTTATAAATTAAGAAAAAATTCTTCATTCTCCCTCCATAAAATAACTTGCTAGGCTGCTTCCCATAGTCCATCTTTTCTATACTTGTCTGCCGTTTACCAAAGAAAGAAAGAAATCACTTCTGGGAAGTTGCTTCATAAAGGATAGGGGATGGAGGTTGGTTGTTAAAATGTAAGTAAATGTCCTTGGATTAACCCCTCCATAGAAATAAGGTACAACAACGCATCTGCATATGGAAAATTGGAGTGATTGCAAACTTGCTGCTATTATGATAACCCTTTGTTACAGAAGCATTTCTGAGCGCTGGAGGTTGGGGATGTAGGGAGATCAGCTATAACATGCATAGGCAAACACCAGGGAGATTGATTGCACTTGTTGTAAAGGTAAAGGTAAAGGTTTCCCTCGACGTAAAGTCCAGTCGTGTCCGACTCTAGGGGGCGGTGCTCATCTCCGTTTCTAAACCTTAGAGCCGGCGTTGTCATAGACACTTCCGGGTCATGTGGCCAGCATGACGACACGGAACGCCGTTACCTTCCCGCCGAAGCGGTAACTATTGATCTACTCACATTTGCATGTTTTCGAACTGCTAGGTGAGCAGGAGCTGGGACGAGCAACGGGAGCTCACCGCGCCGCGCGGTTTCGAACCGCCGACCTTCCGATCGGCAGCTCAGCGGTTTAACCCACAGCGCCACCGCGTCCCTAACCCTAACCCAAACTCTAACCCTAACCCTAACCCTAAAGTCTAACCCTAACTCTAACCCTAACCCTAACCCTAAAGTCTAACCCTAACTCTAACCCTAACTCTAACTCTAACTCTAACTCTAACTCTAACTCTAACTCTAACCCTAACTCTAACTCTAACTCTAACTCTAACCCTAACCCTAACTCTAACTCTAACTCTAACTCTAACTCTAACTCTAACCCTAACTCTAAACCTAACCCTAACCCTAACCCTAACCCTAACCCTAACCCTAACTCTTGTCTAACCCTAACTCTAACCCTAAACTCTAACCCTTGTCTAACCCTAACTCTAACCCTAACTCTAACTCTAACTCTAACCCTAACCCTAACCCTAAACCTAACCCTAACCCTAACCCTAACCCTAACTCTTACCCTAACTCTAACCCTAACCCTAAATCTAACCCTAACTCTAACCCTAACCCTAACCCTAAAGTCTAACCCTAACTCTAACCCTAACCCTAACCCTAAAGTCTAACCCTAACTCTAACCCTAACCCTAACTCTAACTCTAACCCTAACTCTAACTCTAACCCTAACCCTAACTCTAAACCTAACCCTAACCCTAACCCTAACCCTAACCCTAACTCTTGTCTAACCCTAACTCTAACCCTAAACTCTAACCCTTGTCTAACCCTAACTCTAACCCTAACCCTAACCCTAACCCTAAACCTAACCCTAACCCTAACCCTAACCCTAACCCTAACTCTTACCCTAACTCTAACCCTAACCCTAACCCTAACCCTAACCCTAACCCTTGTCTAACCCTAACTCTAACCCTAACCCTAACTTTAACCCTAACTCTAACCCTAACTCTAACCCTAACTCTAACCCTAACTCTAACTCTAACCCTAAACCTAAACCTAAACCTAACCCTAACTCTAACCCTTGTCTAACCCTAACTCTAACTCTAACCCTAACCCTAACTTTAACCCTAACTCTAACCCTAACTCTAACTCTAACCCTAACCCTAACCCTAACCCTAACCCTAACCCTAGAGTGCACTTGTTGTACTTGCCCTGAAATTCTGAAGCCTGCACAGGTAAAAAATGTGTGGTAGGAAATCTCTCCAATGGGAAACACCCACCAATGGACTGTTTCCTTGGGCCGCAGAAGCACGATAGAGGATTGGGATGAAATAGCAATAACCTTGCAAATTTCAAAGAATAATTGGCTTTTCATCATTTGCTGATGGAGGGAGGAAGATACACATGGGAAGGCTTCTGTACTGGAAAAACTGCCAGTAGGTGGGGTATTATGCTGGCAGAGTAGAAGAACATTTGAAATGCTTGAATACTATCTTCCATTTTAACCCTCTTAAGTTTCATGACTTCTTCCAGCTTTCTTTCCACAAAAAGTCCATTAAGGAGGAAAATGCTACATAGTGCCTTTTAATAAATTGCACTAGCCATTTGTTTGAAGAAGAGGGGGGGAAAATCCCAAGAATCTTGGCTTACATATCCTTCTGTAAAAACAGGATGTTTCAAGCTTGGTGCTTGCCAAGGAAAGTTTTAAAATGTGCTTGCAAGGAGCACACATAGTTCAAGTGACATGACTTGGCATGGGTTCCAGGCGGACTTCACTGTTAACACTCTTATTCTCCTTTTACAGCTTTTATACTGTGTCTGCACCATCATGCTTTTGTCTTTTTTAGTATGATTATTTCTGTATCTTTACATTTGCGCTTGGTTCCTCTGTCACTTTAACTTTGAGTACTTCAGCAAGTATTACCAATGGGCCAATTCATGTGAAGGGCTTAGGGACTTCTACGTAAGTTTTTTCTTGTAGCATCACTCTGCACCATTCATGAAAAATTACAGGGGCACCCATTTATGTCAGCCTTGTATTTTCCCAATGCTTCTAATGTTTTCTTTTTCTTACTGGGGTGGAAGTATATTGACCAAAAAACTAGAATAGTTGGAGTTTGCCTTTTGAATTAATAGCAGTTACTATTCTCCTTCTGCTCCGTCAGCTCCCAATAACTGATGCCTCTTTTCCTTTGTAGTCCTTTGCTATCTCATTTTCAGACCTGCAAGGTACAAATATTGCAATAGAATGACATGCAATGAGAATTCTGGATAGTGGGTTATTTGGTACAAGACAACTCAAAAATTGTATTTCTTATGCATTCCCCTGCCAGAAGTAATTCAAGAAACATAACTCAACATCTCAGAGTTTGTATGCATTTTCGTTTAAGCAAAAGCAGGTGTGGCACACTATTTCCATCTACAATAGTCCTGCACAATTTTTGGCCATGCATAATAGTGAGTGCAAAAGTGGAGGTAAACATGAACCACATCTCTTGTACAATAATGCTGGTTGCACTTCTATGGAAAAAGGTTTAGGATTTTCACGATTGCATCATGAAAACCAATTTGCCGGTGATGGAACTACCCTCCTACCTTTGTTCCGAAAGGAGAACAAAGCAAAGCAGCTCTCTACTTTCTTTTGCTTAATGGAAGTGTAGAATCCACTGTTAGCAAAGAGGAACGAAACACCCCAACTGCTTATCTTGGTTTTCTTCAATTTTGTAGATGGATATTGTTCACTCCCATAATGGCATGAAACTATAGCAATTCTCCACAGTGCCAAAGATTGCCAGTTGCTTCTTGCCCCTCTTCCCATGTTCAGAATAAATACTGTCATCCACGCAAATGGGATTTAAAAAAAATAAATTTGTTTTCCATTAGGTCATCCTGCTCTCTGCATATACAAAATGTTATTTTTGCTCTGAATGATGGAAGGACAGATATAAGGCATTTTGCTAATCCCCAAAAGTTGAAATTGTAGTATTTTAAAATTCCAGAAGACCAATGTAAATTATATATCTTTTTAAAACTCCAAATGTAATTATATGAAACACCTATTTCCTTGCATACAGTAGCTGATTTTATTTTACTTCATTTTAAGTTTATTTGACTGCTGTTCAGTGAAAATTGTCCAAGATGATTTAAAGGAGATCATAATAAAACAACAATGTAATCAGTCGAACAACACTTGGAAACTGGAAGAAAATAAAGATGCCTCCAAATTCAGCTTGATTCCTAGTGACTACGCTGCACATCCTTGTAGAGTTGTTGGCCACAGTATGCAAGCAGTTTGTCATTGCCTTCTTCCAAGGTAATCTTCCAGTTTCCCACTCTAGCGTACAGCTAAATGAAGAATTAAATATAATCAGAAATTTAAGCATACATCTGAAGTTATGATGCCGACAATTAATATACTCACTAGATAAGCTTCCATTGGATGGGACTAATTCACAAACAGGAACATATTCCTATAAATCTGCAGCATAGGAAAATAGGCTAACTGAAGCCTGTATTTTGTAAAAAGGTGTCAAGGGTGGATATCAGAAATTACAGACTAGTTAATGTCTGCTACTACAAAGGTAACTTCTCACATTCTCAATATGCTTAAGCATTTTTGAGTTATACACAAACTGGGTTCCCGTATTACAGTCAGGAAACTTAAGTAGTGATGTCATCCAAATGTATAGATCCAGACTGGTGCTTTTTAACTTGCTAGTAACTTGTCTGCCATTAGGGAGAGTGAGTAGTTAGACAGGTGACATCTCACATCTTAAAATTATTTTAGTAATTAAAATCAAAAGAGTAATAGGAAAAGCTCCCAAAAGATCAGTCCAGACTGGAAGAATGGGTGTTAGAATTGTAAATGAGGCTTAATAGAAGTAAATATAAGTTACATTTAAAAATTAGAAACTTACATGCACACTGACACAGTCTTGGCTGCCAGTGATTGACTAGCAAAAGGGTCTTGGATTTATGTGGGCCACACACAAAAATGTAACTCATCCAGTTGAATGAATGCTAGGACATGTATGTAGAATTCTATCTTATAGAAATTTCTAAATCATTAAAAACTTAGGGAAAATATAAAGGAATTTAGCTATCACTTAACAGTAATCCTAGGTGCAAATTCCAAACTAGAATCAAAAGCTATCACAGTGAAATGAACACACTTTTCAGGTTTCAGACAAATGAAGAAAACTCCCTCCCACTAGATTTTTGAGGGATTCTCTGTTACCAGCAATGTAATGAGATATTTATTAGAAACTAAAGTAAGGCTTAAACTGCCAGAATGAAAGGAAACTATTATCTGAATTAGAGTGCTGAATCTGTTGAATGATAAAGACAATTCAATTCAATGAAACAAAGCCTGGGCAAATAACAATATGTTAAAATGATGTCTAGAAGAAAACAAAATACATCTTTGACAAGAGAAATGTATGACTATTGTAATTTCTGTCCTCAGATTTTGTATCTCAAATTCAGTTTGTCCCATATCCATATCTATTTTTTTCCAAATATATGCAGTTTTGTATGCAAATTTGCCAAATGCATGCATTTGTACAAGCAGTTTAATATAATGCATCTAGTGGGCATACTCCTTAGCTTTTGTAAAATTGCAGTTTTTCTGTATGGCAAATTCAGAGTAGATTACTTTTAAACAAAAATTTGTATTTGGTTCACATGGTGGTTCAAAAGTAAAATTAGGTAAATTTGCATTTAGATATGATTTGAGTGAATTTTTCACTTGATAGATAATCCAGGGGAGGGCATTTGAAAGTCTGCAAATAAGTCCATTTCCAGTCATTACAAATCTCATTTCTGAAGATGGAGAATCCTAGAGCCTTAGAAGAAGCCTGGCAGAACTGTATGAAAACAAATTAGAGCAAATTGAGACTGACATCTGAATTCTTTCTGAACAAAAAGTCATAGCCAGTGAAAAGGCTTCAACTATATGCTTGCATCTATAAATGCCATTTCCCAATTTTGCTGTCATGTTCTGCAGTATGTGAAATTACAAAAAGTGCTCTTCCATGACAGCCCTACATTTACTCTATTGCAATAATCCAAATTAAATATTGTTTCCCAAAATGGATACCAAAATTGATACTGATGGGATCAGGTTTGCTCATAGCTGTAGCTATTGCTGCCTTCTGCTGACCTAAAGTTACCAGTCTGGCTAAGATCAGAGCTGGGACTATCGTGGCCCATGTTGTCTTACCATATGGTGCAATGCATTTCCAGAAGAAATGCCAAGTATAATATATTACACTCCTATACTTTGGAATGGGAGTGGGGGAGTGGACAGTGAAATCAGACATTTGGAACTGCATATTGATTTTTGCGATTGTAACATTATATTGCCACTGGAGGGCCTCTGGTACAATCATTCCAAAGACACCGTGCATCTATTCCATCTTGTCCTTCTTTCCTTTCTTAATGGAGCTTCTCTGGAGAAAAACATAATCAGACTGGGGAGGGGGGCATTTTTTTAACCAATCTATGTGTAACAGAGGGCAATTATGCCATCATAGCCTCCTCTCGAAGTGTTAAGTGTAGAGAATCAATCTGAACTTCAGTTGCCATTTGGCCCCTCAGATCAGCAGCCTGGCTCTTCTCACAACTTCAGGAAGCCATAGAAACTGCCCTGTGAGTCAGAGAATCCATAGCACAGCTCCGAACTCCAACAGCAAGGACCTTGGAAGGGAGCTGCCTTTTGTGCCAGATGCATGCAAATGGCTTTGTTGATGCCAGGGTGCATGGAACCGCCTCACCATTGGTGGTCGCCATAGTGAGGGCCGTAACCTCAGCCACACACAATTGGGCCTCCCAGAGCTTTGCTCTTCTTTCCTGCAGGCAGAATGTGCAATTCAGAGACTTGTGAAACCTCTGATGAAGGGGAGGGGTAACTTGGAGCCAGTCCATGAATTTTAACAAAAAAGCTTGTGTTCAGCAGCTTCAGCTGCTATAGCAACATGGCTGCAGATAAAGAGTGTTGGCTTTTCCACCTTGCAACTCTCTTAGAGGGCAGGCAAAGAGAAGTAATTAATGCCCACGGCCAGCATGGCAAGGGAGGGTAGTCCCATCAGGCTGCCTCTCATCAGCTTGCTTTGGCAGCAGGAGGGATTTATGGCTGCCGTAGTTCTTAGTCTTGCTCTTTAAACCTGACAGCAGTTTTTTTTTTTAAATCCTGGTTAATGACAAGCAGAAATGACACATTCACAAGTCTATTATGATATGAATATGGGGGGGAGCCGTCTGAAGCAAAGTGATTTACAATCTTAACATTCCCATCTATACACTTCATCAGAAAATTCAGTCAATATTCCCCTTTTGATATCCTCTGTACTTGACAGCTAATTGTTTTTCTTTAGGAGCCATTGCACATCAGAAGCTGGAGCAAGCTCTAGTGGCATGGGTGTCCATAGGATGTGGTCAAATAAGTAAAGATGGTGGCCCGATGTTGCAATCAAAGCACCACCTGTTTATTTGTGTTCACCACTAAAAGAGGACCCATCTTGCCCATCTAGCCTCAGGCCTGGGACATGACCATATTTTCAAAGATTTCCTGAAGGCAGGCATGATGGAGGCCATATGGATCTCCAGGGCAGATGCTGTTACAGAGAAGGCCCACTTTTGAGATTCCATTAATTGGCACTGTTTAATTGATGGGACCTGGAGCAAATAGGATGGGCAGACACTACAGGAGATAGGCAGCCCCTCAAGTAACTAAGCCATGAAGGTTTTATAGGTGACAACCAGCACCTTGAATTGCACTGGGAAGCCAACTGGCAACCAGTGCATCTCATGTATCAGGAATGCTACATGGGCATTGTGGGGCTTGCCCGTCATTGTTGGTGCTGCTGCATTCTGGACCAGCCATAGCTTCCTGGTGGTCTTTAAGGGCAGCCTCTTGTAGAACCTGTTGCAGTTGTCCAACTGCAAGGTGACCAAGGCATGAGTGATTGTGAGGATGGCTTCCCAATCCAGGAATACACGCATCTGATGCACAAGATGAACCCATGCAAAGGCCTTCTTGTCTACCGATGCTACCTGCTCCTCAAGCAAGAAAATCCCCAAGTTGCACACAAGTCCTAAGCAGGGCAGTGTGACCCCACCTTATGACTAAAGGTGAAAAATCCCTAGAAGCAGGAGGACCAAATATTCAAAGCCACTTGGTCTTGCTAGAGATGTGCCTGAGTCTATTCCTCTCCATCCAGACCCCAACAGCCTCCAGGCACTAGGACAAGACTTCAACAATATCACTTGGTCAGCCAGAGGTCCAGATGTACAATTGGGTATCATCATCAGTGTAGTGATGATTCTTGATCCCAAACCAACAAATGACCACCTGCAACACCTGCACATGTACTGTACATATGAAACTGGAGAGGCAAGAGCATTGAGACCTGAGATACCCCACAAACCAAGATTTTTAGGCTTGATCTCTCATCTCCTATCAACACCAACTTAGTTTTTTAGTCCTGTGGCCAATATCCATCCTCGATAGGAGTCATCCCTACCTCCCAGTGTCCTCCAGAGGAGTTTGAATATGACTACCCTCATTCTCAGTCAGTATTATGACTAGAAATTCTGCATTTAATATCCTTTAACCTCTCAGTTTATAATTCTACCTTCTCAGAAGTGTGTGTTTATACTCATATCTCAAGATCAAATTCCTTGCTTTAGATGTGAGTGTAGTCCAAAAAATTTTGTGCTATAATAAATCTGTCACTGGGTAAAGTGCTACAGAATGCTATTGTTTTGAATGGACAGTGTTGCGTGATCATTTCAGCACATCCCAGATTCATGACTCAATTAGGGAGAGATTATGTATGTCTGCTTATATTGTTTGATGATTACTTCAGAAAAGAGACCTCAAAAGACCTCAAATCCTTATATCCCAACTTTAGGATTTAGTCCTCAGAAGGTGTTTATTAGAGTTTGTGAGAACCAAGCTACTTGGCTTTGATGCTTTCACATAAGAGAGTTTTTGAATTAATTAAGTAGTTGAACAGCGTTTTCAGGCATAAGTCCTCCAACAAAATGTTCTATCTACTTTTAGTTTTATGATACAGCAGCCTTCTTATAATCAAACTGACCTATATGCCTCATTCCTTTTTTTGCAAAGGTAAACATTTTTTCTTTGAAGTCTTCAACATGACCAGCACTATTGTCATGAGCACTGATGGTGAGCAGGAGGGGGGCCCTATCCAGGGGGGAAAACGCATGCGTAGTAGTGAGGAGTTGAGCAATCATTCAAAGAGACACAGAACAGACCTGCCTTGACTTTTGGGGTTTATCTGTATGGGTTTTCTCACACTTCTTCAGTTTGTTAGGATTTTCTGTCTAATGTAGCAGTAATAAAACACTAGAGACTTATTCCTCGTCTCAGCGTGGTTCCTGACTGTTAGGACAACTATGATAACATTAAAATCTAAACTTTGCATGGGAGAGATTTCATGATATTCTTTCCACTTCCTGTTCCCTGGGCTACATTATGACTTTTGTGGGCCCTAAGCACTTTTGCCTTTGTGGGGTCCTCCCTCCATTAAAATAATGTTATTAAAAATTATATTTAATATAATTTTCAATATTTTCTTCATATTTTATAGAAAAATAGAGAGTGTGTGTATATATATTCAGTATTTCTCTGTAAAATATGAAGAAAATACAATTTTGTAATAATAATCAGATGTTGCCAATTAATTATGATTCTGTCACATATCATCAAAGTTACTAAATTTTAGTATTCATGCTACGTCTATAGGTTACAAATAATACCATTGGTATGATCTTCAAATTTTGCAAATTTCTTGCCTGTTTTAATTTAATGTGTGTTAAATGTTATTGTCTTATGTTTTATCATTACTGTAGTAATTTCGTGGGCCCTAGGCCCTGTGCCCATTGTGCCTAATGGATAAGTCAGTCTAGCCTGCTCCCCCACACCTCGCCTTCAGCTTGCCATTTTCCTCTGAAAATGAAACCAAACAATCAAGCAGTGACACTTGATCATCTCCTCTTCCTGCCCAAGTGTTTCATGTTTTGCTTATAAGTTGATCTGCTTTCATTCTTCCCAGCATCTCTGGGCAAAAAATCTTTTCCCAGAATTAACACTGTACCACAATGGCTGCAAACTTCAGCACAGGTCTGCAGGCTACTGATATGCATTAATTTACATTTTTTTACAATTGATTTTTCCTCAGCATAACCTTTCAGCCTCTCCCGGTTTTGGGGTTGTTGTTGTTGTTTGGTTTTGGTTTTGTCTTCCAGTAAACCACCAGACAGTATATGGGAGGAAGGGGCAGAGGAGGCCAGGAAACAGAGAAATGATAGCAAGTTCTTTTCTTTTAGGTACAGCATATGTGTGGAATATTTATTAGACCCACCTAAAGAGAGCAAGACTTATGGGTGAGCGCAAAGGATACACAGCCATTGGCCAGCTTGGAGAATTCTGATTAGCAGGGCTGTGCAGTGTGCACTCTTCAGAAAAGAAAATGAAGGACAGTACTGCAGACATTGCTTGATCACAGCAATACTAATCATTAAAACGGGGGGGGGGGGGTCGGCTTTCTCATGAACTTTTTGGGGGGGCGGGGGAGTAAAGAGCCAATGCTTTAATGGTTGCATTGTTAATGAGCAGACTCCTGACATGAAAGGTGTTGCAGAAAGGTGCTGTGCTTGCCTTAGTCCCAAGCACTTCTTATAAATCATTCCCAAAGTGTACCCTACTTATTGATTGATGTTCTTCGCAAGGTATAGATTCACAAAAATCAGATGTACTCATAGGTATAGCCAGTTTGGTCTAGTGGTTAAGGCACCGGGCTAGAAACCAGGAGACTGAGAGTTCTAGTCCTGTCTTAGGCATGAAAGCCGGCTGGGTGACCTTGGGCCAGTCACTCTCTTTCTCTGCCCAACTCACCTCACAGGGTTGTTGTTGTAGGGAAAATAGGAGGACGAAGGAGCATTAGGTATGTTCAATACCTTGAGTTATTTATAAAAATAATAAAGGCAGGATAGAAAATAAATAAATAAAATATGAATGTTGGCATATCGTTTTGAAAAAGATTAAAACTACCAAGAAGTATTCTAATTTAAATGTGCATTGTAGAAGTTTCGGGAATAGAAATGGGGCTAGTTTGGAAGGCTTAGAGTCTCTTAGATCTGTCCCAGGAGCATACCTGCTTACTATTCAGCACTGTCTTCATCAGTGTCATCCAGTGCCTAGAAGGAAGAACAGCCATTGAGAATATTTAACCCTAAATACCTCTTAACTTGCAATTACACAAGTGCTCCATTATCCGTTCAGATATTAGCACCCTATTTTCATGCAAAAGTCACTAAATTTGTGAAATATTCTTGCTTTATTCTTAAAATATTCTTAAATATTCTTAAAATAAATATTCTTCTTTAAAGCCCGAAAAGGGCTTTAAAAGTTATATTACCTTTTAAAACAATAATAAAAGTTGGTGTTATAAGCAAGAGTGTACCAAAATGCTGAGAGAGGAAAAGATACGGGGTTTCACGCAGAATGTCTCTCTCATGGGAGAGTAAAAATTGAAATGGCTTAGAAGCGGTCAAGAAGGAGCTGATTAAAGGTTGGAGAAAGGGAGAGAAGACTGGCAAGCAAGCAAAGATGGAATTATGCTGTCTCGGGCTGCTGAATAGAAGCAGGTTCCAGGAGGACTCAAGACCACCAAAATGGATTCAGTGTAAGAATCACCATGTAAGGAAAATGACACAGCATGGAATTTCTCTACCCTGCACAGATATCCAGTGGGAGAAGAGAAACTGAAGGCCCCAGAAAAAAGAGCCCAGGAGAGGCTGCCAGCTAAGGTTAACTGAGCCCTTGATTAACTCTTTAGGAAATTTATTAGCAACAATTTTTAGGAATAATGTCATATCAGTAGAAGCAGTACTATTGCCAGCAGAGTGATAGTTAATCTTTGAATTGTAGAACAGTTAAGTCATAGGGAATTTGCTACATTCCAATTTCCAGCAGAGGAGGGAAGGGAGAACTGTTTGTATATATTAGCTAAATTCTGTTTGTTCAGCTGATGTTGTTTATTCTTGTTATACTAAGGATACAGGGAGAAAATCTGAATGGTTCTGAAAGATCTTGCATATGATATTGTGTCTGGTCAATCCTGACAACTCATGGCAGAGTCACTTTGCTTAAAGGTGCCTCTTAAAAACTGCTTTGCTTGGCAATGCAGCCTGCCCTAGCTTCTAAACAATGAAATAAAGATGCCACATACTCAGTGCCGAAGTATCTTCCAGCTATTGGCATGAGGCGGCGGCTTCCAGAAGCAACACATCAAGGCACATTGTGTTCCGTCTGCAGCACAAAGTGTTTGATTGAGGCAAAGCACAGCTGCCTCACATAAGCCCATTAAGTGACTGAAGAGAGGGCAGTCATAGTTCTTACTGTTTTCTGCTAGTGTTCAGGATAGGAACAAGTCCTCACCTATTATTCCCAGCCTCATTTTAGGAAAGTACAGGTGATAGATGCTAATACCCTTCTCCAATATGGTGCCTATTTAAGTTGAAGACTATGTGCAAGGCACAAATTCATAAGCCTGGGATACTATTTAATGCAGCTGGAAGGCCCCTTATGCTTCCACAATGAAGCCTAGTGCATCCTAGAATGTAAGTCAAGTTACAGTGTCTTACTCTCTCATACCTATTTCCTAACCAAAGAACAGTGGTGAAGATTAGAGATAGACAGATCTGTCCCTTTGAAATGGGATGGCAAAGTCAATTTCTCCTTTGCTGCAAATCTTGTACATTTGGAGTTCCTTCAATTTTTCATTATCAGATTTATAAATCTGATCTTATAGTTTCAGATATTTTTAATGCACTAAAATTTCTATTTACAGTATTCTTGTGCACATTTCTCCAAAAATGCACGTATTTCATTATAATAAAGATTAATGAACACAGGTTTTGCAAACACTACTCTTGAATATAATTCATTTTATATATTATAGTCACAAATATATGCATTTTGTGCATTCTTCTTTAATACACGTTTTTATTTTTATGGTGATCTATTTTGACATAAGCACTTCTCAGAATTGTGCAAAGTGTAGATTAGTTTCAATTTGTATATTACTTTGAAAATGCAAAATAAGATAAATTCAGAAAATACATTTCTCCCTCATCCCTGATGAATATATCCAATAGGATAGTTCATTCTATATGCCATAGCTGCTAATTTTTACTTTCTAGTATCAAATTGACTAGTTTTAACCAGGAGCAATCTTGTTTTTCCAAATTCTAATTCTTCATTCTACCTTTGCCCTGATAGCTACAGCCAATCTTCTACCATTTATTAAAAAGGAAACATGTTCGTTCCCTTTTCTAAAGTCTTTTGAATGATGTTCATATACAATATAAATTGCTAACTTGATTCTCAATGATACTAGTTTAAATAAATCTTCCTCTACCTGATGGTTCCATTGACATGTTTGATTGCAGCTCCCATAATTTCCACCCAGCATAGAAGTTCTACAATGCAAGTGGGCAAAAGTATGTTTGGCAGTAGCAGCAGATTCCTGGGTGATTTACAATAGATCTTCAAGGATCCAATGGCATGTCCACATACCTTATTGCCATAAATGGGTAAAATGTAGAAAGCTTGGAATAACTGAAAAGACCTTTTGGGTCTATGGCCTGAGTGTTCCATTCAGTTCTGACAAGCAGAAAAATTCTGGGCTGAGGATTTTTTCTTACTTTCTGTTTATGGCTCTGCACTCCAGTCTGTGGGTCTCAAGATTTTAGTTACGCATATACATACATACAAAGCAAAAAACAAGGTCCATCCTGCAATTTGTCCATTCTTCTTGAACACCACTGAACACCCAGCAGCTGCAGCTTATACATGCTTGATGTTGCTTCCTACATTGGCCTCCTCCAGCAAGATGTTACTTGTTTTTGGCCAATGGCCTTAATAAAGTATGCTGCTGCTGTTGTTGTTGTTCTTGTTGTTGTTGGATAGGCTACTTAATACAAACCAAGAAAAGCTTCTCAGTCATTCTTTTGCTTCAAATCTTCCTTTTAAAAAATTGGCATAGGAATCAGCTAGCCAAAAAAACAACAATGCATTTTCCAGACAAAAGATTTTTGAAATAACATTTATTTCAGATGTAATAAAACCATGCTTTGCAGTGCTACATCATTGTATCATTTAAAATGCTATATCTTCCCCAGAATTCTGTTAACAAAAATATAGTATTTGCAGAATTTTGCTTCAAGTGGCACCTTCAACTGGATCTTAGTTGGGCCGGCTGAGGTTTGTCAAGAGGTGAACTCATTACTCTGGAAACTGTAAAATATATGGATCAAATCAGCAATAAAGCTATTGTCTGGTTGTGATGTGTAATGGATCCAGCTGCAACATTCTGGCCTCCATTCTTCACAACTTAAAGCTAGTTTTATTTAGTTATGCCTTTAAAGAAAACATTTCTCATCTTTTCATGAATCACACATTCCTGCTGTCTAATTGGGGTTAATAAGGAGCAGACATTACTCCTCATATATTTTAGAAATGATTGAATGAATTTACACTGCAATAGTAACTCTGCATTAGGAGTGAGTTTCATTATGACAGAATAGGCTAGCTATAGCTAAACATAAACAATGCAAAGATTTTTTCCCCCAAGATATATCACTGTCTGTAGAATCATGGGAATGAACCAAGGTCACCAACACTGAATAGTCTTGATCACCCTCTATGAACTACTTGCACAGGCAAACCTAATCTATAGGATTGGGCAGAAAGACTTGCAATGTTAGTGTCATATTATGAAGTGTCACAAGTTATTCCAGAATAGAGCACCAAGGCACTCATACATGCTAACTCTGATATAGCAGCAAAAGTGAACATCCATCTGTCACAACAACTAAGATTCATGTACTGTTAGCTTTGAAAACAACTTTTCTATATGCCATTCAGCTGGGATAGAGTACATTTTGCAGCAAACAATATAACACTGGATAATAATTTTTCCTTGGGGTACTTCAAATTAAAGAGGCTATAGAACTGGACCTGTTAAACTAAGAGTGCTATTGTAGCTGTTCATATCTTTAGATGGGACATAATGTTGCAATTGTAAACCCAGTCACTTGAAAGTAAGTACAACTGAAACTAACAGAACAAACTTCCATGTAAATGACTGAAACATTTCAAGATAGTCAAGTAGCTTCAGGTTGAGCTTAAATGCAGCCTGTTCACAGAGATACTTATGTGATTATCAATAATCAAGCAACATGTCTGGATCCAAAGACTACAGCATTTTTTAATCAACAACACTGCATGATAGCTAAGAAAGAACCATTTCAATCAAGTATCATCTAATAATAGCAACTGCTAAAAATGGCTGTATGAATCAGGCTCATAGAAAGGATTCTGTTTACACATGCAGACACAAAATTAGCTATTCCAACTTCTGCCAGGGAGTAGGTATTAAGAAGTTATTATGTTTTATCAAAGTGGGTTCTCCATACATATCTTCACTAGGAAAAAATCATAGCTGAGAGACAGAGCACATTATTTGCATACAAGGAAGGAAATTCTGGGTTCAGTGCCAAGTATCTTCAGTGGAAAAGGGGGAATTGAACTGGTGTTTATCTTTCTGGTACCCCAAACTGAATAGGCTGATGACCACTATCACAGGCCAATAGGAAATAAGAACAAATGTCATTCTGAAACTTGATGAGACAAGGAGTAGCAGAATGGGAATCACCAATAGGAAGCGAGAGGAGAATAGCAACATATGACTGCTATTTGAACATGTGGACTCTTGAGAAACTTTCCAGGTCGAATATATCAGCAGATCTGCTATATCTGTAACACATGTTGTATTAAGAGAGCAAGAGAGAGAGAAAAATCAGACCTCCTCTGAAGAAGCATGGAACTCCTTTAATTCCATGTACTTCAACTGAATCCATACCCTTATCATGCTTGCAAACCCAACCTTTCAGTCATCAAGAGACAATACAGGAGAATATTGGTAATATTCTAGGTACCTGTAGAGCAAGGAGGAGAGAATGAGCCAAGAAATTCATTAATAATATTGCCTGATAAAAATATGATGGCAGTAAAGAGTCCTGAAAGAGAAAAAAAAATCTACCTAGAACACTTGGATGGGAACACTCCATTCACTTCACAATCAATATTTTATCCCCATTGGTATCACTTATTTAGTCTAAGATTAGATTGATATGTACTGGGTTTCTCTGGAAACACTCTAACCAAGTCTCTCTAGTCAAGTCATTCAGTTTACTATATCCACTTCCACAAATAGGATGTACAGTACAGTATCAGCATGCCTTACATTTTCAGAGGATATTTTTATGAATTTATTTTATTTATTTTATTTTCTATCCTGCCTTTATTTTTTTTATAAATAACTCAAGGCAGTGAACATACCTAATACTCCTTCTTCCTCCTATTTTCCCCACAACAACAACCCTGTGAGGTGAGTTGGGCTGAGAGAGAGTGGCTCGTCCAAAGTCACCCAGCCAGCTTTCAAGCCTAAGGCGGGACTAGGACTCTCAGTCTCCTGGTTTCTAGCCCAGCACCTTAACCACTAGACCATACTGGCATATGATGAACCCACAAGTTTGTATTTTTTTTCTAGGTCACAAAGCCTCAGCATAAATATCAAGAAAAGCAAAAAATGAATTCCTATTTTGAAATATGCTGAAGAAGTCAGTAAATGTGCATGCCCTTGCTCTGCTTGTATAATTTATTCCATTTTCAAGATCCAGATTTTTTTTTAATAGTCTGGCATTTGGGGCAGATAACAGATTAATAAAGAAGAATGTACTGGGGACATTCTAACCCTAACTCAAAAGCAGAATGGGAGGTATGAGAATGGCATGTGGGCACAGTCCTATAAATAAATATGCCACAAGGAAGGTGATGTGGAAAACTGTGTCAGGGCTTCAAGTCAGACACACATGCCAAGGTTCTGTTACTACTGCACTTTGACTCTGGCCAAAATCATGGGGAAAGGAAAGAAGAAATGAGATGTTCTCCCACAATCTTGGCTGAGGAAAACGTAGAGGCAGTGGAAATAGAGAACATTTCCCAAATAAACCCCTTGACATTGTTGAAAATCCTATAATCCTTATAGGATTATAATTCTATAATCCAAAATCCTTTGGACCAGCTTGGGCCACATTTGATGGAGTGTTTGCTCAGCCATGGGAAGAGAGAAAAACAGATGTGCATGCATGCACACAGAGACCCATATGCAGGGGTGCACAAAGTGAAAGAGGGGAGGAGTTTGCATATAAATGCATATAAATACATTAGATTATGTACAGTATTACTATAAACTGTTGAGCCAGTAAGGCCTGGTCTTTTTAAGTGCATTGCCCCAAGTGTGCCCACACCAACTGCATTTGCTATGCCTCTGCCATCGAGGAAGTGAACCAAAGCAAGGTGCATAGGGATATCTGAAGGTCAGCTCCTTAAGTGCAGCCTTTATGTCCTCCGGCTGGCTGATCTGTTTGCACCCAAGGCAGGGCAGGCAGACAGACATTGAAGCTGCCTTACCTGCAGAAGACTGGAAAGCATTGCTGCGGCTCTGTATGGCTTTGGAATAGGCCATCAAACGATGGCGTGCTGGTGTCTTAGAGATGGGAGTTTTCACAGGGATGGGGGGTGGCCTAGGAAAAAACGGAGGCTTGGCAATGGAAGGAGGCTTAAGGATGGAGGGGGGCTTAGGGACAGGGGAGGGTTTAAGGGCAGAGGGGGGCTTAGGGACAGAGGGGGGCTTAGGGACAGAGGGGGGCTTCGGAACAGATGGTTGTTTAGGAGTGGAAGGGGTCTTTGAGGTGGAATGCGTTGGGGTGAGAGTAGTTACAGGTTGCTCAGTTTTGATCGTGGTTGTTTGGGTTGTGATTGAGCCATCAGCAGAAGAAGGATGTTCTGTGCCAGCAGCTTTTTTAGTTCCTGTTTCAGGGGAAGTAGAACTAAGCAGTGTTGTCAAATCTAGAAAAGACATAGCACTTGTTGTGGTCATCAAGGACCCATCAATCCCATCTGTGCCTGTCTGCAAGTCAGGTACTCTAACATCCATATCTGAAATTGGCTCTAAGGAAAGGGTTGGCCCTTCTGTTGCAGTGGGTTCAGATCCTGCTTCTGTGCCAGTTTTGGGACTTTCTGGTGTGTCTGCTGCTGAAACTGTTGTGGTGGACTGCAGATCTGGGCTTGCAGTTGGGATGGTGGTTTGATCTTCTATAGCAGTGGGTTTAGATCCTGCTTCTGTGCCAATTTTGGGACTTTCTGGTGTGTCTGCTGCTGAAACTGTTGTGGTGGACTGCAGATCTGGGCTTGCAGTTGGGATGGTGGTTTGATCTTCTATAGCAGTGGATTCAGATCCTGCTTCTGTGCCAGTTTTGGGACTTTCTGGTGTGTCTGCTGCTGAAACTGTTGTGGTGGACTGCAGATCTGGGCTTGCAGTTGGGATGGCAGTTTGATCTTCTATAGCAGTGGGTTTAGATCCTGCTTCTGTGCCAATTTTGGGACTTTCTGGTGTGTCTGCTGCTGAAACTGTTGTGGTGGACTGCAGATCTGGGCTTGCAGTTGGGATGGTGGTTTGATCTTCTATAGCAGTGGATTCAGATCCTGCTTCTGTGCCAATTTTGGGACTTTCTGGTGTGTCTGCTGCTGAAACTGTTGTGGTGGACTGCAGATCTGGGCTTGCAGTTGGGATGGCAGTTTGATCTTCTATAGCAGTGGGTTTAGATCCTGCTTCTGTGCCGATTTTGGGACTTTCTGGTGTGTCTGCTGCTGAAACTGTTGTGGTGGACTGCAGATCTGGGCTTGCAGTTGGGATGGTGGTTTGATCTTCTATAGCAGTGGGTTCAGATCCTGCTTCTGTGCCAATTTTGGGACTTTCTGGTATGTATGGTGCTGAAACTGTCATGATGGACTGCAGATCTGGGCTTGCTGTTAGGATAGTAGTTGGTTCCAACCCAGAGGTTGTAGGTGGTACAGTAGTTTCTTCTACATCAGCACTGGATTCTGGTGGAAAATACACAGATTGACAGCAAGTCAGCAATAATCCACCAAGCAGGAAACTAGCATTGCACTTTGACAGGCAACATTTTTATGCTGCTGGAAGAGTTTACTGTGTGATGAGAGAGAGGTGGCTATTCCAGTTTGAAGATTTTGGATGCCTCTAAAAAGCAGCACATAGGCATTTGCTTTTAAATTAAATCTAGATTATCATCTGAATTTTCACAGAGGCCCATGTTGCTTAGTTTGGCCCTGAAAAGCTGCATTGCAATCCAATGTAAGGAATCCCAAGTTCAGGCATTTATTTCATAAAAGATGAAATAAGTGTTGACACCTCCCAGAGGCACTATACCTCTGAACAGTTGCTGAATGAGTAGTTGGTAAGCGAGGATTACCTGTAATGGGAGCTTTCTGGAACTGGGTAGCTCCCATATCTACAACCAGTGTTGCCAGGGTTGAGCCTAAGTCTATTCATCTCCATCCAGACACCATAGCCTCAGGCACTCGGACAGAACCTTAATAGCATCAGTGGTCAGACAAGGGTTGAGATATCTAACTGGGTATCATCAGTCACTGGTAATACCTAACCCCGTGCCTTTGGATGACCTCCCCTAGCATCTTCATGTACATGTTAAACAGAAGTGGGGAGAGTGTTGAGCTCTAAAGCACTTCACGCATGAGAGAAAAATGGCCATTTTAGTTGTTTTTTCCCAGTATAAATCTCAGTTGGAACTCTTGGGTAATTTGTCAACAATAAATGTCCATATATTATTGTTTTACTGTTTTATTGTATTTTAATTAATGTTTTATTCCTATTTTATATAGGTAAACTGCCCAGAGTCACTCTGAGTGAGATGGGCGGGGAATAAATTTGATATATAAATAAAATATTTTAATCTCATTATTCAGAATATCATAGCTATGAGAGAAAATGAAGTAATCCCCTCATTACTTTATTCCTTGATGGATTTCAATTGAATATGTTACTGTCTCCATAGAAATATATTTGATTTGCAGTCACATGAGACAGAAAGCTTCGTCTGAAATGTTTGAACTATTTTGCACATGCACTTCATCACAGTAATAGCAGTCACTGAATTATAAAAAAGTCAATCAGCTTTCCTTTTGGGATAGTGACAGTAGTAGCCCAACACATCTACAGAGCATCAGTTTTGAGGTGGTGTATTTGCAGAGTAGCTACCCAGTAGCAGAATAAATTAAATTAAATTAAATTAAATTCAACAGATAATCTTGGAGGAAGGAATTAATCTAGGACATAAACAAGATGCCTTCTCTCAGACCTGCAGTTGCATGGAAATATTTGGCTTCTCAAGTTCCATTGACTTACCACAGATATTGTCCTTGCAGGAATAATCATCTGGGCACATGGAACATGATGCTCCTTCAATATATGGCTTACGTCCCCTTATATTTCCCCTAGAAATTAAAAAGTGAACATGTGATGCAAAAGAGCAAGGCAGTTCCATAGAGAAGAGTTTGTCTCTAAGCTTATTTTTCTCCTACAGAAGGTAACAATCACTATACTACAGAAGATGGTCATTTCAGTGGCAACATCACATAACCAGACAGCCAAGAAGAATGTTTAGGCATCAGCTCTTTGGTACCCATCAGTGATTATTTAGTACCAAAAATTCCATAAGGAGGAGTTAAGAAAAAGATACCAAATTATTCTGGAATAATTTACATAAAAGGCTCATTTTGCCCACATGTTTACGTATTCTGGTCATTTATATGTTTGTAATAAATTTAACATGGGGCCAGGCTACCTGAGGGACCGCCTCTTTCCCATTACATCAACCCATCCCACCCGATCATGCAGAGAGGACATGTTGTGGGCCCTGTTGGTAAGAGAATTCCATCTGGCAGGATCCAGGAGGCGGGCCTTCTCTGCAGTAGGTTCCACCCTCTGGAACATCCTACCCCCAGAGATGAGGTTAGCCCCATCGCTCCTAACCTTTCTGAGGAATCTGAAGACCTGGCTCTGCCACTTGGCTTGGGGTCGGGAGGGGAGTCATCATGTTTGGGAATGGCTAGTGCCCTAGAGCACTCGTCCCACACAAGGACTGAGATCATCTGCCATTTGGATTTTATTTTTATTTTATATTTATTGTCTATGTGTAATTGCATCTTTATATATAGTATTTTTATATATTGTAATTATACTGTATGTCTATTCTTTTATTATTTTGTTGTAAACCGCCCAGAGTCCCTCTGATGGGAGGAGATGGGCAGTGACACATTTGATAAATAAATAAATAAATTTCAAAGCATTTGTATTTTTATTTGGAACTTTGGATGCTTTAATTGAGGGATATCTGTGAGGGAGAGAGGTTAAAATAATAAGATGGCAGCCACACCTGCTCAATAAAAGCCCCACACCCTTTTTACATGTATCATATGGACAAAACACTTTAAAAGGGATGTCTATTGTGTGGTCACAGTCAACTTCTTTACTTTTTTGACACTAGCCCCAAGGATGCCCCTGCTTTGAATGGTGGAAAAGAGAATATAATAGTATTTATTTATTTATTTATCTCCCCGCCCAACTCGTACTACAATGACTCTGGACAGTTTACAGACAATTAGAAATAGAAGAATAAAATGTCATTAAAACAATATAATATCAATATAGATATATATATAAAAATATAAAATAAGTAATATAGAATAAATAAAATTCAAGATGGGAAATAGTGATGTTATTGTATCAGTGTTAAGTATACATGTGTGTAAGTATTTACACTCCAAAAATTAATTAACTATCATTGGGTGAAACCTTCACTCCAGAATTTAGGCTGACAGTGATTTGCAAACTGCTGACACACCAGTCACACAACTATGTCATGTACTCTCACATTGTAAATGAGGTGGTTTTGTGGTGCCCTCACAATGTTTGCATCTACGCTTCATGGGGAGCAATACTGATTTTTTTCTGTGTCACCTTCTTCCTTGTTAACAGATCTGTTTGATTATGGAATGGCTCACCCCACGGCAAAACTGTTTGAAGCAACTGCCAGTGCAACAGCTGAGGAATTTCAGTCAGCACAACAACACAATATATCCACATGGACTAGTGGAGTCTTTTAACTCTTGCTTTGCATTTGGTAGAATCGTGTTTGTGCTATTGATTTAGGAAAATAAGTATGTTTTACACACCCCTTTGTTGCAGTTACTATCACCTTATGTTTTTCATATGTCATTGATTTTGGCTTATCAGTTTTTCCATTCTATCTTGGGCAATGGTCAGCTCAGAAATGGCCTTCACTTGTGGGGAGAGGTGGGGGGAAACCCTGAAACCCATAATAAGGACCAACATATGCTTTGCATGCAAAGACCCCAAATTCAAGCCTGGGCATCTCCAGAGAAGATGGAGAATCTGAAGTAGCATCAAATCACAGGAAACCCTCTGCCTAGATATTGGATGGAGAGAGGTGCTGTGATAGAGGCATGTAAAATCACCTGTGCCTTGGCAAATGTGGGCAGAGAGGCATGGGCCCCTCTCTCATTAGGTTAAAACCAGGTGTGTTGAGAGTCAGAACTGATGAAAGAGAGTCCTTTCCTACACACCATGGAGAGGACTTCCATACAGAGTTTTGCCCTGCTCCAGAATTAGCTCAGTGCCCAGGTGATCCCAGGCTGTCTTCTGTCTGGCACCTCCCTTCATTTCTGGCTCAGCAGCAGTATAACCAGAAATGCTGAAAGGGCCCTTGTTGAAACAGGGCTGAAACTCTGTCTGTGGCAGGCTGTTTCCCTTGCTTCTTGCTTCTCCCCTCCTTGGAGATGTTCAGTCAATGAACCTTCATTGCTGACTACAGAGGGATAGTGCCTTGGCAGCTTTGCATCTCTCTCTCATAGCAATCGCTCCCAACAGAAGGACAGTGTAGGCATTTCAACTGCATGTATGATTAGTTTATGATTAGTTCTACTTAGCAGAAGAGGGATGGATGCTTTGGAGGAGGAGGAGGAGGCTCCCGTTTTTCCTTTCTTTTCTATATGTGGGTGTATTTGCCCACTGATTATTTACTGATTGATTTACTGACGTCATATGCAGCTCCAGCTGCAGATAACTGGAAGTGCATGTTCATAACTGCAGATTATATTAAATTCTGTTGAATTGCTGTCAATTAAAGTAGCCTTTTCTGAAGAGCACTAAGTTGGGGAAGGATGCAATACTGAATCAAACTCACAGTTAGGGCAAATCCATACTTTCTGCAGCCCCTCCATCTGTACTGGCCCCCCAGCACTTCTTGAGTGCTGTTTTCCAGCTTGAGTCACCTTAAGCCCTTCCAAGCAAATGGTTTGCAGTACTTCCTTCCAATCTAGTGACAGCACCATCTCTGATTAGTTACAGCGCCTGGCACATTCTCTCCACCTTTCCAATGGCTGATTGCTGCCCAATGCAGCTATCTTGTCCTCAGCTTCAGGCTCCCATGTTAGATTTCATAATCAGCAGCTCCTTTTTTTTTTTAACAGTCTTTGGTTGATCCAGTGATGGCCTATAAGCCAATGAATGTTCTTTCTAGAAGCTCATCACTCCATTCAACCCTTACATCTCCTAGTGGGCACCCTTTCAATTTCTGCCCAGATTGTAGAAAGGATGGTCCCCTTGCTTTCCCACCCCTTATCCACAGTACCGCAAAACTTCCCTGTTCTTTTTTATTTGCTTCTTTAAGCAGAAGCATCAATTCTTCCTTGCTACAAAGCTTGCATGGACCTGCAGTGGAACACAGGAATGAAGAAACAACCTGTTATTTTGCTTTGATCCCTGTAGCATCAGAACAATGATGGCATAATAAGGGGAAAAAGAGAAAGAGTTTGCATTAGCATTGAAGGAGAGAATGTGAGACGGGAGTGTGAAGTCATCAATGTGTGTAAACATCTGGGAAAGCAAATGAAAATAAAGGGGACTAGTGAGGAGGAAACAATCCCTAAAAGGAAAAGGTAGGCACTGGGGGACCAGCCCATAGAGGGGCCAGCAAATAAGGCTTGGCTACCCTGCACAAATGGGAAGGGCAAGAAGCAGGAGAATGACAAGGTAGGTCATGCAGTGGCTGTAGTCCTCACTGAACACCAAGCTTGCCCCATTGCCAACTCATTGCAATCCAGGCTGAAATGTTTAAAGTCAGCTTCAGGAACAGCTAGGACCAGCTGAGCTCAGAGTAGACAAATAGTTTAGGCTGCTATGTGGAATTGCCTTTATTCTGATTTGGTATAAGGCAGCTTTCAAAATAGCAAGAATTGTCTGACAAAGTAGGAATCCAAAGGAAATCTAATCCATCCCCAACTCTGGCAAGAAAAAACTTACGGGGGCTCATAGTTGCAGACGAACAAATGCATGTCAGTATCATTTGTCAATTCCAGGGTTTTGCAGAATGTGGTCCCACAACCAACACGCTCACTGGTGGCCCAAACTACCTATAGAAGCAGGGCAATAGCACATTTATTTGTTATTACAGGCAAAAAAAATGTCTACAGCTTACATCTACCTAACCCTTTACTTGGATTCTGAAACCATTCATCCACATGTTTTCCTGAGAATCTTTCAGACAAGGTTTCAAATTTTGCATTCATGGATTTTTCATTCATATTGGCCAACATTTTTACTTAAATTTTCTGAAGGCTTATTTCTGAACTTCTATTGCAGTTACAGTGTGCATTCTTTTCTAATGTGAAGTGATATATTACTATTAGTTTCACCTTCTTTAGAAGCATAGACATGACTTTGTTAGAGATGGGTTTTTTTTTCTTCCTAGTGTTTTTCCCATAGGTGCAGGATCTGCTTTTTCAGATCAACTGCATGTTGATCCATTGGTTGTGACAGGAATTGACCGACCAGCTTATCACCCAAGCCTGACATAGTGGGCTGAGAGTAACTGGCCCAAAGTCACCCAGCTCACTTTCATGCCTAAGGTGGGACTAGAACTCACAGTCTCCTGGTTTCTAGCCTGGAGCCTTAACCACTAGGCCAGACTGGGTCTCTACCTTGTTAGAGATGGTGTTTAATCAAATATCTCTCCATGAGTGGAGTGGCATGCAACAATTCCTCTCTCCATCCTCAACTCACTATTTGCCATTGGCCATTCTACAATGAATCTTTTATCACAGGATGCGCATGTGCCTTGTAGTTCAATCCAATTTGTCTTATTACAAGGGTAGGGATGCTAGTGGCCATCTAGATTTTTGTTGGATGCTCATTCACATCAGGCCAGGTTACAGATAATAAAAGTCCTAGAGGATCAGAAATTTCCAAGCCCTAGTCCATTGTATTATTTTCCTTTATATACAAATTGACATTATGCAGTGTCCTGTGCACTTAAACTGTTTTTGAAAGGAGGTGTGGAAGCAACTGCTCCCTTCCATTCAGCAACAACCTCAATGTTAGATTAGGGGAGTTCTGGGTTCAAATACTCAGTCAGCCTTGAAGCATGATGGGTGACTTTGAGTCAGTCACTCCGCGCAGCCTGCCTACTTCATTGTGAATACATTGTGAAGATAAAGCATAGAGGGGAATGGCAGGAGTTTTATGCATGCCACACATCCTATTGAAATACTGTATTAGCATTTTAATGAATTGTTCCCAACAAACAGAAGAGCAATATAAAATGAAAACAATCCATCAGGACTGGGAAGAGCCAAGCTCAAATCTGCATGCAGGCAAGCTGGGAGCTTCAAGGCTATCCAACAGAGGGACATGAAAATGAGCTTCCCAGTAGTTAAAAAAAAGCATCATCAGTACAAGTTTTTAACTTGGAAAAGGCTGACATTTCCCCAACAGCAACAACTGGTTGGAGTTATTCAGCTGAATTCAGAACATGTCATCAGGTTTCAGTACCACTGAAAAGCAACAGGACTCATTATTCATTCATTAGAGTTGAAGTCAAGTGTGGATCCAACTCACAGTTAATGGAAGAGGGTTTCTTGTTTTGTTAAAAATTACAATATAACTAATCTAATCAGTGCTGTGTGCATCCAAGCTCTTTTAAAATGGAAAAGAGAAGTCAGTAACTGATGAGTTGCATAAGATGCCTCTCACAAGACTAAGGGAACAACTTCTCTACCACAATCTTGGCTGGGAATTAAAACTGAAGTCAGAACCTAAGACAATCAAAGTAAGAAGTCCACTCACTTATAATCACTGCCTATGCTGCACTCTATATAATACCTTCTATCTTTCTACCCCTTATAAGCTCTCTATCACTATGGGGACTCTTCATTTCAGTAAGTACCACAATGATACACCATTTCCTAGGTGTTGACTCTAAGCATCTATAATATAAGATATAATTAGATATAATTAGATACCTGGGTGTAATGACCACACATTTGCCCCTCTTCACACGTCAATGTGCTGATATTATAATATTGGTACTCATTATACCAGTCATCCATTGCCCTCTCCAGATCCAGTCTTCCACTCATGGCAAAAAGATTCTCGCCTCGGTGGCCCCGTTCTTTATTATGTTCCCAAATGCATTTTGTTGAATAGTTCTTGGCAAAGGCTTCCAGTTCTGAATCCCAGCGCTGAAATCACAATAATCCAAAATGCCATCAACGTCATCATCCCACAGATGGGCAAAGTACAGCAATGAATACTCACCCCAGAAAAATGGTCAGAGTCCCAGGCTTCATAGCAATAGGCAGGCTTGATGCCAGGTTGAGGGAGTAGAAAAATGGGGTCAAGAATCTAGATAGTTGTTTCCAGTTTCAGCTGGAAATCATTTGCATTTTGTACGTAGAATATTATCCATCCAAATTAGTTCATATACACCACATTCCAGGTTGCTCAGAGACTCTTGGAAAGCTGAAGCTACTTGTGGATACAACCATAATAATTTCTGGCTATTGAACACAATGAATTCTGGTTCCTAAATTCCTCTAGCAACATTTATAAATTCCAGCCAAAGGTAAGTATGTCTGTAAATCAGAATGCAAGATTATTAAATTACCACATAATTGCTCCCTTCTTCATTTTATTGCTGAAATAAGGAAGCTGAGAGGATGTGAAGAGAAGATGAGTTTTCAGACATAAGTACCATACAGAAATATGTGCAACAAGAGCTATAATACTGAGATTCAGTGGGTTTTGATTTTCCTTACTTGATAAGCATATTTGTTTCTACGTCATGTCATGCAACACAGGCAGTGTCAACATCAAAATATTTTTATATTCAATACATTTATAAAACAACCATGGCACATTTTAAAAATATTTCAATATCTTTCCTTTATACTGCATGGTACATAATGCAAACTTACACAGTGCCAAATCTATCAAGTGGGTTGATTGAAAACTTGCTGAATGAGGTGGTAACAATGAGGTGGACTAATAATTCTGGACTACAGCTGGGAAATATTTTTAATGTCTCCATGGCACCTTCATCATATGGAGTAAAGTAGTACACAGCCCCCACACCCCCCAAAAAAAAGGAAAGGAAAGGAAAAAGGATTGAGGTTAACACTTGTGGTGAACTAGGCCATTACATCCAGGCAGGGTTTTATGCATAGGGTTGTGATGCATTTAAAAATGCTATCTCAATGCAATAAGTTTGCATACCCATCAGAGAGGGCTTCAGTCCAAAAACTCACAGGCTGCCACCTCATTTGACATAATGTGGAAAAAGATTCTCAGGCCAGTAGCTGGTATGAATCCCCTTTTCCCATGAAGAGGAAAGGATAGTAAACATGCAAACTCTCCCTGCCGCAACAGGCCTAGTTGAACAGCTGTGCTAGGCTAGAGCCAATGCAAACATCTGGCATACTTGTTACTTAATAGAGTCCAACAGCTGCTTGTCAACTGATCCCTCCTGTATAGTGATAGACAGGCCCTTCTTATCCAGCTGTGCTCCTTAGGCTACTTTAGAAGCAGTTGTCAAGCAGGAAGAACTTTCATGTATGGAGAATGACTAGAGAATACTATGGTACACAACTCAAGTTAGTTCTGAGTTTTGGACCTTATTCTGTTATATAGTTCCAAGTGTCTCTAAGCTCTGATGCAAAATAGGCAAGCAAAGGCATAGATTCAGTTGCAGAAGTTCTAAGAAGACTTCCTGAAAGAACTCATTTGCAATGCAGAGTGCTGTCATCAATTTAGTCAAGAGGGGAATGAAATGTGCTTTAATCTTTCAAGTATGTAATATAACACTGGTCTAGACTTGACATTTAACATAGGATTTGCATCCCTGTGATGAATGTGTCTTCTGGTACAGGCCATATCATTCTGTAAATCATGGTCACAGTTATATATGTTAGGCAGGATTCACACTGTCAGTTCCACAGACTAATATGTGTTGAAAGGTGGGATCTCATCAGTTTGTACTAGATTTCTATGGACTATAGATTTTTCCTTGATGGGATTTTGTATCTCAATGCATACAGTAATTTCAGAGTGTCTGATGCTTACCCAGTTTTGTAAGGGAAAAAAAATCTAAAGAGGAATAACCAAAGGCAATGGATCCTATACTTCAGGGAATTACCATTCTCTACAGAAGCCTACGGTTGACCCGCCATTTCCACAATATCCCTCTTGCCTAAACATAGGGCTACCATATTTGGGCTGTAAAGATCCAAATGGCCACTAAATGGCAACAAGATACAACTCTTCTAATAAAATGTAATAGGAAAGGGGAAAGGATACAATAATAATGAAATGCATCTATTCCTACGCAGTACAAGACAGTAAGTTACATCTTTATACAAAATTCTGCAGCTCCCTTTTTAAATGAGTTGAACATAGACCACACGGAACTGTATTGCCTGCTCTTTCCTTTCCATCAATAAATAGCCAGTTCAAAGGCTGAAAGTTGACCAATTCCAGGACTACCAAGATCTGAACACTGCAGTCTAATCCACCCCCACCACTAAAAGGTTGTTCCTGCTGCTCTAGAACAGTCTTCTCCAATATGGGCCCCTCCACAGCTCCCATCAACCCTGCCAGTGGTCAGGGACAAGAGGTATTCCAAGTAAGAAAACCTGCAGAGAACCAGCTTGGGCAACCCGGATGTAGAAAACTTTTCTTATTTCTGATTATCCTGTTTTCATAGTGGCAAAGGAACAAAGTCTATATGTTTACTCGCTGGATGCTGGGCTGAGCAGGGAGGAAGAAAGGCATGGCATGAGGAGATACTAGGGGGGATTTGGACTCAAATTTGTTGAGTCAAAAGTTGACCTTGGGGTGGATACTTGAGAGAGAGAAAAGCTTCCCATACTTAGTCTAGTATAAAATTGGTGGTCCTAAATCTTATTGTGTCTTTAATAAAATAAGCATTTATAAAAATGCCTTGGATTGTTGAACAATATTTAGAGTTTCAATCATCTGAGGTTGTAACCAGTAGCAGGTGAGGCCATTTCTTCAGGGCTTTGTGTTTGAAGTAACTGGCATTTCTACCCAGGTTTTTTTACAGGTATTTGAAGATGCAAATTCCTGGAGAAGAAGGGATTTTTACAATTCTCCATTGTTAAAGTGTGCATAGAAAGAGACCAAGAACTACAATATACTGTACATCAGAACAAGAATCCTGACCTCTTCAGATTGCTCTTAAGTAATGTTATTTTTAAATATTTATGCTTGCACAAACTATATATAAACACACACACACACACGTACCCAAGTCTCCATGCACATGCATCTTTTTAAGCCACAAATAAAGAAGTGATGCAGCAGCAGACGAACAGTTCAAGCTTAGTCTGCTCCTTCATATAGGCTAGAGTATCCATGGTAGAGGGTGTCAAAAAAGCCCAAAATAGCAACTACAACCACACAATTAAAGCCCTTCCCCTTTCTTATGTGCATTACACATGCAACACATATGGAAGAGTGGCAGATTTTTAATCATGGAGTAACTGCTGCCATTTTGACTTTTTTGACCACATCCCCTACAGATGCTCCTGATGCAAGCCTTTGCTAGGCCCCGGCTGTGGGATGCAAGACTACTGCCTATAGCCTGCTCAGTTCACATCCATCTGAGGAAGCAGCAGCCGCCGCAGGAAACAGGCACATTAACATTTATCGTGGGTAGCCACATATGGAGCTGATCCATCTCTTTTCCACTTATTTTCATAATGCTTACTTGGGCACACACACTGTGCAGCAAAGCATGTGATCAAACAACATGCTGGCCTATTTAAAAATGTAAAAAACGGGGAGGGAAGATTAAACTTTTTGTCAAGACCTGGTAAACTGGACTCCAGAAGAAAATAAATGGGTCAGTCATAAACTAGGAAATGCACCAAGGGCAGTATGTGCTGGTAAATTAGGTGTTGGCTTTTCATCCGAGTCGCAAAGGGTCAGATTGTACCTGAGTCAGTCTGAGATGCAAGATGTTCGGTCCAAGTGTAATAGTCAAATACCAGAGTTAGTTTCCAAGAGGGAATCAGTCAGAGTTGCTAAAACCAGTTCAAGAGTGAGGAATACACATATCTCACAGCTATAGGGCACCATGGAAATACTTCTAGCAGAATATCTCCTTTCTGGGGAGCCCTTAAATGCCTAAGGCTCTTTATTCCCCACCCAGGTTCCACTGAAGCTAAACAACTCTAATTTATGAGGTCAGACTTGCAAAGCAGCTCCCATCAAGTGCCTTCCTTTGAAAGTGGCCACTCCTTTGCCTGATGATCTTCTGGTTCTCCCCACACTGTCACTGCCATTCCCATGGGCTGGAAGCTTAGCTTCCAATTCCAGGTCAGAATCTCTACTGAAGTGTTTCTCAACCTTGGCCGCTTGATGTGTGAACTTCAACTTCCAGAATTCCCCAGCCAGCCATGCTGGCTGCGGAATTCTGGGAGTTGAAGTCCACACATCTTCAAGCGGCCAAGGTTGAGAAACAGTGCTCTACTGTATATCAGGGTTAAGAGCAGGAGGGCAGCATCTGTGCTCGCTTTGATGGTACTGGGGCTTGGTCTTTCCATTTCTGAGTTGAAAGGCTGATCAACTTGTTCATCTTGTGGGGAAGATGAGCATCCAGCTGGGACCTGACATATGGGAGGTTGGAGAGCAACCAGTCACTGATTGCACAAGGACCACCAGGACAGGAAAGATAAGAAAACCCAGAAGATTGAGGAAGGAACAGGTTGGCTAGTGCAGACCTAGCAAGATTATTATTGGACACAGGAGTGAGGAAATTGGAAAATGCCCCTCCGAGAGCTAGCAGAGCCATTATTTTACCAAGGGAATTTTCCGTTTTGGTTTGCAGAGAAGACTTGAAAAAGTGTGGCTAACTCCACATATGGTTTTGAGCAATCTAGTCTAAACAGTCTCCTTCAATCACTTCCACTTCTGCTGCTACATTGATAGATAGATCTTAGTTTAAGAAATGTGATCAGGAGCTGCCTGAGAAGTCTGAAATTCATATTTACAAATGCAGGACTTTAAAAAATTAACACTTGCACAATCATCTCACATTCCAGATGGGTCTCCTTCACATGTAAACTGCACTGCAGTGGCCTGGGTTCCTACAGTTCATCTTCCAGACTATTATCTATCTATCTATATCTATCATCTCTATCATCACTATCTATCATCTCTCTCTATCTCCTCTACTTATTACAGAAGGATGCTCTACAGGGATCCAGAAAGGGTAGGGCAGCATTTGGGTAGAGTTCAAAATATGCAATCATTCAAATATTCAGTTCAGGGAGGGAGGCTGTCAGGAGACTTAGGGCAGATCCATACTTTCTGCTTGCCCCATCCCCAGTATGGGCCACCCACTACTCCTTGAGAACAGGAACAGATGTCACTTTCCACTCACTCCCACCTAATTGCAAATGCACCCCCACCCGTGTTTTGAAACTCAGATGTTTTCTACCCTAAGCCCCAGCTGCAACTGGCTACAGTACCTGGCACACCCCCTCCCCTCCCCTCCAGTGCACTTGGTCGCTGATCTGGACAACCCTGTTTTCCTGGGCTATCAGTCAGTTATGTTTTCTGATGGTTGACACTCTCTCTCTCTCTCTCTCTCTCTCTCTCTATATATATATATATATATATATATATGGTTTGATCTAACAACAGCCTGTTTAAGTCAATGAACTTTCATTGTCCCATGTTTCTGCTCAGGCTGTGGGAAGCATGATTCCCCTGCTTTCCCAACCCTTACCCACAGTACTACAAAACTTCCTTTCCCTTTTTTTCTAAATGTTTAAGTTACAATGTAGGCAAGCTGAACCATCAGTTCTTCTTTGCCACAGTTTCTATGGACCTATAGTAGAATGGAAGAATGAAAGAGCAACCTGTTCTCTTTGCTTTGATCAGTGTAACATCAGCACCATGATGGTACAAGTAGAGAAAGAAAGGGTCTGTGTTCCTGTCAGTGGAGAGAATGTGGGAAGGGGATGTACAAACATCCAGGAAAGCAAAGGAAAAAATGGGGACTAGTAAGGAGGGAACAATACTGAAAAGAAAATGCTAAGTATTGGTAAACCACCCACAGAGGGTCCAGCTCATATGTAATGGTATGTGGGAAAGACCTTGGGAGACTTGGCAAAGAGACGCTTTGCCAAGGGAACGGTCAGATAAGAGAGGGCGTAGCCCACAGCTAGATGGTGAGGCAAGAGGGTCAGAAGAGACCCTCCCCTAGTTTTTGGGCTATAAAGGAGACTGGGGGCGGAATTGTACTTTCATACTTGTAAGATTTGGTCAATGTAGTTTTATAATAAAGCAGAATTAGCTCATCTCATTGTGGTTCTTACCTGGTTTACCCTGCAAGGCCGACTCATAAAACTTGCCTTCCCTGCATGGATGAGAATGGCAAGATGCAGGAAACAACCAATCAGGGACAGCAGGGGCCGTAATGCAGACTGAGCATCGACCCATACCCAGATTTGGCTGGTAAATTTAATTATGAGAAGGAGGTACCATAACAGGGACTTTTCAGAAGAATCCATCCTCGCACAAACAACATTTGCAGTCTTGGGTCCCAATAAAAGACATAATCAGCTAAACCATCTTTATAGAAATGAGGGTCCAAGCAAAATCTATTATCATTTAGACAGAATAATCACAGAAGAAACCAGAAAGTAAATGAACTATCCCAAAGATTTCCAAATTCAATAAAGCCATCCTCACATTTCAAACATGTGTAATTTAATGTTTTAAATATACATTCAGACAGTGGATAAATGAATGAAAACTTGGCTGAAGGACGGAAGGTGCAGAAAAATAGAATGACGCTGTTCCGAAATGTTCTGATTGATTTTTTATTCTTTATTTTAAAAATAACATTTTACAGTACTATTCCACAAGATTTAGCTCACGTAACCACTGCCACTTCCCAAAATTCCAAAAGCAGTAAGGATGGCTGGTGAAGGTCCTCCTCCAAGACCCTTTTGGCTTCCCTTCAGTGTCTTGTTCACCCATGCAGCACATACACTTTTAGAACAGGGGTGGGTGCGGCCAAAACATCAAGATAGCAGCTGCAACCATGTAATCAAAGCCTCCCTTTCTTACTAGCCTTGCACATGCATGATGTAAAAAAAAAAGATGAAGCCTTCATTTGGGTGGTCATGGCTGTGATCTTGACATTTTTGGCTCCCTTCCCCTCATGGAAGTCCTTGTTCCACAACTGGTGCAACAGAATTACTGTGGGCTACAGGTATTCTCTTACATTCCACTCTCTGTTCCAGTCAGCTGGATAAATAATGTTTTCATATTAAACAGATTAATCAACTACTGGATAATCTTGCTCCAATTCTAGCATGATGATTGCAAATGAAATTGTTTTAAACTCAGATGAACGGAGAGGTGATCATCCAGATGCTGATGCAGATCCAGACTGGGTGCTTTATCCCCTTTTTGTAATTCACAGCCAGATGCAGGGCTCTAACAGCTGCATTTCTCATTCCATTAAATATGGTTTGGCAAGCACAGCTGAATGTAAGTATTTCCATGACAACTAGCACTTACTGACCCAAACAAAATAAAAAGTGTGACTTTGGAGTGGGAAATCATAACAGGAAGAGGATCTGACCATGGAAGTCCAGCCCTAAAAAATAAATAACTCTGATACAGATTGACAAGATAACCACCTCACAGGCATGTTTTGGAATGAGGGAAGCAGCATTAGCAAAAAGCACTGTCCCAAGAACTGGCAGTGCTGCATTGGAGGAGAGCAAATTATTACTATGAAAATGGGGCCACCTCACATAAAGGCTGGTATTAGAAGCATTATTTAGGCACAAATGTTACCTGATTACCTGAACTGACATGACTTCATTTGGAATTCTAGCAACTATCCCCATCTGGTTGGCAAGCGTCATGAACCAAATGCAATACACCCACAGCTACCACACCTTCACAAAACCCTTCAGCAAAAAGTAGCACCATTATAGGTCTTTCTCATGCTTTAGGGCAAGAAGGGAACAAAAGATAACTGTCAGCGACTGGGGCCAACAAAGTCAAGATGGCAAGCAGGACCACATAGTCGAAGCCCTGCCCCCTTTTAGGTGTGTGCAAATGTCCTTGTCAGCCACACTTACTACATTTAGTTCTAATAAAAGGAAAGGATTGATCCAGAGAAGCAGTTTTTCTCCTTTTCAGAAACTGTGGGTATTAGATTGCTACCTGGGCTAGTCAGGGAAGACATTATCCTACTAATATGCAGCTTGTGCCTTCACACCCTTTTTTTATGGCCCACGCTAATCTAACTACACTACTGAATTTCAGTGGTTTAGTGTAAGACCTAAAATAGGCTTCACACAATTAAAAAAAGTCTCAATACATTTTGTTTTTTTAGAACTTGGGGAGGGGGGTTCTTACCACTTAATTATTGCAATTTTATGCCACATTAACTGCCATTACTACTGTGGCTCCTGGTTTTTATTTAGTCTATTGCACTGTTCTCTGTCCTTGCCTTCATATGGTGTTTATGTTATCCTGAGAAAGTTTATTTCTTTTATAATAATTATATAATAATTATATATATATATATATATATATATATATATATATTTATTTATTTAGAAAAATCAAAGAAATGTCCCAACAACCCATGGTCCCAGTTTCCCCCCAAAACTGGAAAAAAATGGAAAAATCTAGCACCACCTATGTTTGTGATGTGATTCACCCACCCTAGAGACCAGGAGACTGTGAGTTCCAGTCCCACCTTTGGCCTGAAAGCCAGCCGGGTGACGTTGGGCCGGTCACTCTCTCTCAGCCCAACCCACCTCACAGGGTTGTTGTTGTGGGGAAAAGAGGAGGAGGAAGGAGTATTAGGTATGTTCCCCGCCTTGAGTTATTTATAAAAATAATAAAGGAGGAATAGAAAATATCTTTAAAAAATGTCGCTTTCAATCACCAAGAGATTATGCCTCCTGGATGAATGTTTTATATTTTCCTCCTTTCATGATGAATCACAGCAGTGAGAAGACAGCCCCCAAAATCTGCCACTGACCTGTAATCTTCCACCCCCCTTCTACTTTCACTTGTCATCAAAAAGAGTCAGGACTGAGGACTCCTGATCTCAGGACTCCACTGCAGAAACACTTTGACTCCTGGGAACTGACCTGCTGAAAACCACACAGCCTGCAAGGCAGAGGTGTGGTTGGAGCCACAGCCATTAGCAAACACTAGTCGTTGCCCCTTTAATTTACTCCAACTTAATTTCTTACTCAAATCCCCTCTGCAAATCATCTCGACTTGAATTAATTTTCTGGCAAACTATTGATTTCTCCTCAACCAAGCCTCCCCCTCCATATTTTTCTTACCTCACTCATACCTGCTCAAAGCTCTCTGTTGACGCAGCTCTCCCTCAATACAGCTTAAAGAGGGTGGATTTAGGGTATGTTTGCACTTACTGTTCAACTGCTTCGGTCCTGTGCTCATGCCCCCTTAATTCTAGAAAGGCTTAAGAAAATTGGGTCCAGACTGAGAAATTTGAACAACTTGCAAGGTATTCAGTCCAAATGCAGGCTACTACATTCTCCTGTCAGACAGTTTCCCTGCTGCTGTGCTGTCCTGTCTTTCTGTTCTGGGAAAGCATTGACTGGTCACCTTCCTTTCTATGTGTAGGTCTTTCTGGACATATACACTTTTATACATGTGTGCAAAAATTGTACATATACATAAATTTTAAAAAATGTGCACGCACGCACGTATATACATACCACAAAGTTAAAGCATCAAAATGAACATGCATGCAAGTATAACACCTTTTTAAAATCTTGCCATCCTGTCCTATTGCTTTCTAAATCTTCCTTTATTATAAATGCTATAATAGCACAATGGCTATAATCCTTGCCTTGCAAATAAAAGGCTGATCATTTGAAACCAAGCAGATTTTTTAAAAATTAATGTTTTCATTTCCCTGAGTTTGCTACTTTTCCTTGTGTTTTTTTTTTTTTAGTTATAGAGAAAATTCTAGTGGTGTATCATTTCATCATTTTTTGGTTACTCAAAGTAGGAGGGTTTCACCTCAGCTTCCACATAATCCAAATAACTATGGGCTTTTTGGGACCAGGGTGTGTGTGTGTTACCTCAGATGTAATTTTTAAAAAATGTTCTGCCGGATTTCAAACCAGCAACCTTTTTTAAATAAGGAAAATATTATAGTCATTGTGCTATTACAGAATTTAAGATAAAATGCAGCTCTAAAAGTTTTTAAAGAGCATGGTAAGCACTGATTCAGTTGAAGGGGTGTTTCTGCCTCATCACAGGAGCCAATGAACTGCTGGAGTTAACTTGAATGAATTGAAGCACACTAATCAAAAATGGGCAGGAGCTCAAGGTGACATAACATGGAAAAGTGTATTTTGGAAGTGGATCAGGAAAATGTCTCCTGAAATTGCTTTAAGGGTGAGTGAGAGATTAATAGAGGGTGACATCATCTATTACTGCTCTCCAGAAACAATTGTCATCCTATTCGGTGACAGGGCAACATGATCTTAGTCTCAAAATGGGCTGCTAGTTTTCAATCACTGGCTACTTGAAGTCTCAACAGTGCAGTTTGCCTTCATTTACAAACACCTCTAGTATCTAGGAGATGCTCCAGCCTTCACTACAGGAAGGCAGCAAGCAAATCAGATCCTGAGATTCTTTTTTGCTTCACTATGACTTTAAAAGTCTAAATCTGCATCTTGTACCCTTCCCAACCAAAAAAGGGGGGGAGGGGGAGAAATCAGTCTGAACAGTAAATGGGGGACATTTATAAAAATACAAAAAAAATATGTGCAAGTGTAGTGGGACATGGGTCAATATGTTCTTCACCTTGTCATCAGTGACATTGCAGGTATCATCATACTTGTTACAAACAGGACCTTCATTAATAGTAATGAAGTTGCAGCTGGCTGATAGGCAGACATGGAGGAAAGAAAATAATATAATCAGCAATACCAAATTCCTGTTTGATTACTGTTTCCTAGAACAGTAGCACAGCTGGGTACAAGAAGCCTGCTTTGTATCCCCAGCAAGTAATGAGTTACATGTGCTGAAACCATAGCTTCCAAAAGGAAAAAAAACACCACACACTTTCATCCATCACCGCCACCACCACCACCTGTGAAAGCCCAGATGATGTTCTGGATAGAATTGTAATCCAATCGCTATACAGAAAAAGAAAACCTGCCCAAGTTTTTGCAGCTCTAGTATCATAACTTGGTACAGAACTCCTGTAGCTGTGGCCCACATTGGCTTCCTTACCTTAGATTCACACAAAATAGCTTATCATTGCTCTAATCCACAGCAGGAATTTGATAAGAAGCAGAGCATCATTCCATTTAAAAGTTCCAGAAGAAAGGTTAGTTTTCTGTGTATTCCAGATAGAGAACATTGACTTATGAACAGAAAAACTATACAAAACCCCCACACACGCACCCTTGCACACAAATAGGTCCCAATTGTTTTAAAAAGCGATTAACTTGTAAAGTACACCAGGAGACACTAGGCGTGTTTGCAAAGGCCATTTAACTGGCCACTGAATTCAAATTTCTCACCTTTCTTTCCTTCACCAAGTGAATACAGGGGTACCATAAAAAAGGGATTTTTTTTTTTAAAAAGTTCATTTTTATAACACCCAAGAAAAGCTGCTATATATTCATGGTAGGATAAGAGATAGAAATCTCTGAATTCCCCCACCCCACCAAACTTACCATTTTCAGCATGTTTGCAGCTGAAGGAGAAACCATGGACCGATGCAGGTTGTGCTGGTCCACAATCTGCTGCTTTTCCTCATCTGTAAAGGACCAGCTCAGCTCCATCGCTGAGAGCAATAGGAGGAGGAGGGAGAGGAGGGGAATCCACAGGCCTGAGCTCAGCATTGTGGCACTGTCTTGTTGTAACAGCCCACGGGTCTGGCAGACAGCTTTAAATCCTTTCCCAGAGTAAGGAACACCCAAAGCCCAAGAATTGCAAGGAGGATATTTATCTTTTTACTAGAAATGCCTTTCAGAGCCATAGAGGGAACACACCCATCTTACATAGGATCACTGATGGAAGAAGAAGGATGGCCCTTCAGGGACAGTCAGGAAAATCATGGCTGTTTGATCAAATTGGTAAGAGCAGCTTGCTTGGGGGGACCATGCTGCTGTAATCCTGCTTGACACATCATTAGCCCTAAAATTTAGCCCACTGGAGTGAGTGCGCATACAACCCATACTCTCCCCAAGTTCTTCTCCAAACAATTTAACAGTAAACTGCCCACCAGAATATCTTCATTTATTGGGAAAATCTCTTTGGACACAGGGATTCCATGCAGTGATGCAATCATACTGGCTTCTTAAAAAAAAAATGGGATCAAAGCCATTGCTAAAGTTACTCAGCCCTGTGGTCCTTTCAGACCATGGTTGATCCTACTGATCTCAGGCTCAGGAAATGTGGCTAGGCTAACAGATAAGCCTGAACAATCCTTTTGAGTATGTGGGTATTATGGAATGCAAATAACAAATAGGTAGCAGTTTGCCACACATGTAGTATGCTGGAAAAATATTGGTGACAGTTTTGCATTCACAACAGCAATCCACACTGGACTGAAGAGGGGCGGGTAGTGTACATTATTCTGACATCCTTTGGAAACAGAGAACAAAAAGATAAATGGGCTGCAATAATTCAACAAGAGACCATCCTTCTGCCCATCCTTCCTGAGTTTGTGTAGACATGGCTAAAATATAGTTACTAATATTTCCAAATGTTTTTTTTTCATCTAATACAGATACACTTGTTACATGTTGCAACTCACATGGATCAAACATAGTTCCACATATCACTTGTTAGGTTTCCCCAAAGGAAAATTCAAAAACATTGATTGCAACTAAACACATACCTGTGAAAACATCCACTAGAGTTTTCAACGTTGCATAGTTGAGGGCTCTGTGCCACAGGCTCTTGGGAGGTGTTTCCCATGAAGCTGCGGGTGATGAGCAGCAGGGGCTCAGTCAGTTACTTTAATAGCTTTGCTTAATTGCTTTCAAAGCTCTGCTTCCCAGGTTTTCCCCTCCAATTCTTCTCAAGGCAGCAACGGTGCCTCCTCCCTTCATTCATGGCTAGCTGGCTTATGTATTTCTTTTCTTTTCCTTTTTTTAAGTCTGAGGACTGCATAGTTCCCATCCTTGGGCAAAGGAACGTATATTGATACCATTTCTGGTTTTTCAATGCTGCATAAAGTACGAATCCTGCTACCTAGCATTATTTGCAAGAACCATAGCATTTAAATGCTGTGCATTTAAATAAAAGTTAGTTGGTTGTGGGAGTGGGGTTAGATTTTTTTTATCCTGCCTTCATTACTTTTATAAATAACTCAAGGGGGGGGGGGGAACATACCTAATACTCCTTCCTCCTCCTATTTTCCCCACAACAACCACCCTGGGGGTGAGTTGGGCCAAGAGAGAGTGACTGGCCCAAGGTCACCCAGCCGGCTTTCGTGCCTAAGAACAAATAAATAAAATAATTACAGTGGAACTAGCCCTGATCATGGAATTAGGTTATCATAATCAGTACTGTCTAACTGTTATGTCTATTTGCATTCTGCATAAAGACTATCTGCCAAATAATTGGCTAGATCCAGATTCAGCTATGCTCTTTGAATCATTGAAATCAATGAGGACTTTGGCTGTAAATCTATAAGGAAAGTTCAGACAATGCCAAGACTGTCAGCTTCCCATAATATACAATAACAATTACTTGTGAAGTGCAATGAATACTAATGGGCTGGATCATGACTTATTTACATGTAAAATAAAACCATTAAAATGAGTGTGACTTAGATTATTCATAACCTGCTTGTACAATACCTAGTTAATTTGTTTTTATAGACCCCTTACACACATAAACAAGCTAGCAGATGTATAATTAAAAGAAAGCAATTTGTACACTATTAGGATTGATAATTAAGCTCCAAGTTTTTATTCAAAAATAAGGTCATTAACTAACTGTATTCAAGATAATTCCATTAGAAAATCCTTTCAGTTTCAGTGCAGCCTAAAAGATAAAGCAGCATTATTTTAATAAGTTTATTTTTAGGACACATACAGTCCAGGGGAAAGTCAAATCCTCATAATATATATTTGTGTTTGTTTGAAAATAAGCTTCTCATGGTCTTCTTCTCCATTATCTACATAACTCACCTGATTTATCAATATTGTAAGCAGCACTTGATGTAAGACTGAAGAAATTGGAATCTACGCTAAAACCAGCTAGTTGGAGAAATCAGGAAGTTGGGAAGCAGCTGTCGTAGTATCTAAAATTTGGTTCATCAGTAGGACTGAAAACATATAAATTGAACATAGTAATCTAGCCAATGTCATAGTGGCCACAGTGGTCAAAAAGGCAGATGCAAAGATGCATGATCCTGCAAAACTAATTGTGAGTCCCATCACACTATGCAATTTCTGACAGTGGAAATAAAAGTTAACAGAGAGTTCTTCACCATGCAGAACAATTTGTCCATGCAGTATTTACTCCTACAGCTAATACTCTTTTGACATATTTTGAACTGCACAGAGATTGTATACATTAAGGAGTTCTAATTGTTCTCCAACAAATCAACTGCCATGAATGTGAGAACAGCTCAGAGAGAGTTCCAGATTTCTTGAAGATTATACAAAAGTAAAGGTAAATCTCTTTCAAGTTGAGTTCCAACTTCATGGGCATCATCACATAGTTTTCCTGGCAGCATTAAAGTGATTTGCCATTGTCTTTTTCTGGATAGTCTTAGCCTTTCTACCCAGGACTTCTCCCTCCAGCCCAGCCCAGGGAAATAGGAAGGTACTTTGGATCTTCCTGCCGAAGTCCAGAAATACAGAACTTAAAGAATCCTGTATCAATCCTGAAACCCAAAAGGTGGCACCTAACCATGCAGTCCTGAAGCCAAATCTTGTGGTGGAAGAAGAACTAGGAAAAAAGGATTGGGAAAAGGAAAATCAGGGGGGAGGGGGAGGGGGAGGGGGGTGGAAGGCAATAATCACACAGAGAGATGCATTAACTTTTTGGGTTTCAGCATGCATTCATTGCAGAGAGGATGACTGGAGAGAGATCATCGGGATCTCTCAGGTCACTTCCTTTCTTCCTGTTTTCTTCTTCTCAATGCTGATGCCCAACTTAGAAAATGGGAGAGCTAAGTGAAAGCCACCTTTGGGGGAAACTGCTTGTGCTTTTCCAAATTAAGGACACTACTCCATCTCTGATGTCCACAAGCCACTCAGAAATCTTCTAGGTTCTAGGGGCTAAATAGATGTCCTTTCCTAATGACCCTCAATATAATTATTAAGAGATAATAACCACCAGTTTTGGCTTTAAGTGGGATTGCATGGAAAACAAAAACTGAATTCCATCTAATCAGGCCTCTCAGTGTGAGATCAATTTACTAGATGCTTTAAGGAGCACTGTAGTGCCATACCCAACCTAGCAGTTTGGAACATGCATCCACCGTACTGGATAGATTCATTGGACACTGTTGAACAAGCTGTGGTAGCTTGGTTCATGTGTAACCCTAAACCATAATCCATGATTTGCAAACCACAATGACCGAGCTCATACCTCAAACCAAGATTCAGCAAATGCATTATGACATAGTATAATATATGAAATTTAGGTTTCATTACATTGAAACAAGCCTTTTCACTGCAGTAGACACAAATTCAGAAGTGGTTTGCCATTGCCTCCTTCCTAGGGCAGAGAGAGAGTGACTGGTCTAAAGTCACCAGTTGGCTTCGTGCCTAAGATGGAACTAGAACTCGTGGTCTCCTGGATTCTAGCTTGGTGCCTTAACCACTACACCAAACTGGCTTCATTCTACAAAATAAAAATAGCTCAGGGAAGATCTTGAAAATTCCTTAATAGTAGAAAACAATTGGATATTCAGAAACAGCTACTTGAGATTCTTGCTTGCAGCACTTCATCCAACCAGAATTACATGAATGAAAAAGGCCAAGATGATAAACAAGCAGGTGAATTGGCAGTCCAGGACAAATGGGGAAGAAATATTATAGAGGGATGAAGAGAACAATAGAACAATTGACACCAATCAGAGCAGAAGTGACTTCCTGAAAAGTTGTTTGATATCCTTTCCTCACCAGTGAGTAACTGCATGCCAGGTTACAGACTAGCTTACGCACATTTTGGCACTACACAATTAATACTATAACATCATCAATCATGATAGTAGTGCCATACATAGGGAGAATGGAGTAAGTTCCAGCCCTACAAACTATAGTCCTCTTTATAGTTCACTCCCCTCCCTCAAAGCATACAGTTTAAACAGCCAGATAGTTAAGATTTTTGAATGTGTATACTGTTAGGAATTTCTGAATTTTCCCCATATTTGCCAATATAGTGTTTTTGCTATAATTTTGAATTGCTTTATGAGGTTTGCTGAACTCTGAAACATGAAGCTGCATTTTGTAATGAGAGACAGGATTGTTGTTCTTTTCCTCTTTCTGGCCTTGCTTATGTTTGTATTAAGTTCTAGTGAGCATAAAAGTCAGAACCCAGATAAATGGCTGAGGAGACACAGAGTCTGCAGAACTGCAAATAAGGACACAGCCAGGGTCATAAAACAGACAAGACGTTGGGAGGGGACTGTGATGTGACCTCTGTCTCAGTTCTCCGACCCCAACTATGCTACCCACCAAACCAGAGCAGGCCCACTGCAATACTCAGGTATTTCATGGCTGCCCTGAATTATCCACCCTGGCTAAAGACAGATCTGCCCTTTCTGCTTGCGCCATTCGCAGAATGGGCCACCCACCACTTGCTGAGTGCTAGAATGGATGTCATCCTCCACTGACTTCCAGCCTATTGCAAATGGATGCCCTCTGTCCCACTTCAAAATTGCTGTTTTCCATCCTAAGCCATTTTAAGCCTTCCAAGTGGATGGTTTAGACCAGTGTTTCTCAACCTTGACAACTTTAAGATGTGTGGCCTTCAACCCCTAGAATTCCCCAGCCAGCATGGCTGGCTGGGGAATTCTGGGGGTTGAAGGCCACACAATTAAAGTTGCTAAGGTTGAGAAACACTGGTTTACACCTAGATACAGCTGGCTACAACGCCTAGTACATCTCCTCTCTGCAATGGCTGGTCACTGTCCTCTGCAGCCATTTTGTCCTGGGTTGCTATGTTCTCCACTGGTCACCAGCTGTTTTTTTTTTATCTTGTAGTTGATCCAACATCAGCCTGTTTAATTCAATAAACTTTCTTTGTCACAAGTTTTCCTATCCCCTCTAGAAGCTCCTTGCTCCTTTCAACCCTTACATCTCCCAGTGGGCACCATTTTTGCCCAGAATGGGGGTAAAGCAAATTCTTCTTGCTTTCCCACCCCCTGCCAACAGTACTGCAAAACTTCCCTTGCCATTTTTTTCCTAAAATGTTTAAGTTGCAGCACAGGGACATTGGAAGGAAGTGACACAGTTCCAATGAATGCTACTTTGCATCCGTGAAGCTCAACCATCAGGTTTTTTTCTTGATACAAAATTTCTACAGAAGTCTGTTCTCTTTATTTATTATTTATTTATTTATCAGATTTTTATCACCGCCCACCTCCCCCACATGGGGGACCCTGGGCAGTTCACAGTAAAAACAATTTAAAATTCAATAAAATTATAAATAATACTAATATTCCAATAAATATAAAATACAATATAAAATACAATAAAATCCAAATAAGGGCAGATCAATTCAGCCCATAAGGGATAAGGTTGGTCCCTGCAGGGCTAGGGAACTAACCAGCCCCAGGAATGGCTCTTCCTCTTTGCTTTGATCCTTGTAGCAGCAGGACAACAATGGGAGAATAAAAGGAAAAAAGAAACGGTCTGCATTAGCATTAGCATCAAAGAAGAGAATGTGGGAAAGGAGTATGAAGGCACCCATGTGTGCAAACATCTGGAAAAGCAAAGCAAACGAAGGGGGACTAGTGAAGAGGGTACAATCCCCAAAAGGAAAAGGCAGACACTGGGTGACCTGCCACCCAGGGGACAGCCAGTGAGGCTTGCCTTCCCCACATGAATGGGAAGAGCAAGAAGCAGGGGCACAGCCAGTCAGATCCTGCATGGTAACCCACTCCCCCACCCCCCATCTGGAGGACTGAGCACCAACCCAGCCCCACTGCCAAACCTCTGCAATATGGACTAGAACTGTGAAAGTTGGCTTCCAGAAGAGCCAGGGGCAGCATGGGAGGCCAGCAAGTTGGTCTGCCCTGCAGAACTGCCTTCAGAAAAAGCCTGAAGCAAGCAAAGACCAGAACTGATCAAAGCCTAGAATCAAGGGAAAGATATCAGCAACCTGGAGTCTAAAAAGGCAAAAGATCAGGCAGTGGGCATGGAAAGGAAGAGAGACAGCTTCCATGGTTCCTGTGTGATCTAGACATGTGCTGAACTTGCAGCATACCCCAGCTTCAGCAGGTCTGCATCCTATTTCAACAGGCAATATCTGACTGGTCTCCTAGTTATTCTACTGGCAACTTGGTTATACCCTGGAATTTGAAATGTTGATGCTCTGTTTCATGTATTCCTTGAATTGCTTTATGATTTTATTCTGTTCATAAAGATTTGCTGACTCCTGCTTTTAGTAAAATGTCTTAAAATGACATTGGCGTGTCTCCTGCTTATGGTTACCCTTTGACCATAAAAAGAAAGCAGGATTGAGGGAAATGGTGTTTATTTGCAGGCACATTAAAGTGAAACTAGAGAAATGTCTTAGTCTTAGCAAAGAAGCACAATGTAAGTCAGTAAAACATAGTAAGCCAGAAAGACAAATAGTTAGGAGCTTCTTGGGTAATAATTTGCTTTAAGAAATTGCCAGCCCTAGCAAAGACACTAAATGACCAACGGAATGGAACAGAAGGGTTGCTCAGCATTTGGGATCTGATGTAATTCCACTAAGATATCTGCTTTGTCCTGATCATCTGGGCTTTGTAGCACATTAACCCAGGAAAGGAATTCGTTTTTGGCCAATTCTGAAGTGATTCAAAATGCCTACACTGGGATAACCACAAGTCCTTAACAGTGCCGAGACTTCATCAGGAGGGGTTTAAACTCTCCAACCAACCTTAGACCTGGTTCTCCTCTCTCCCCATACCTCAAACCTTGAAGAACATGTCCCAAAGTGTCAGACTGTGGCTTAATGCAATATACATAGTTTGCTTGTTAGACTTTCTTTGCATAATCCTCAAACTACAGGTTTATATGAAGGAAAATCTGGCTTATTAACCAAAGTTCATTTTGTTAGTCTTTGGGAGACAGGCTTGTTTTGTTACTTACTCATCCAGGTTTATATGCCGCTCCAATCCACAGACAGTAAGACAGGAACAAAGACAAGATCTCAATTGCATCCCTGCCTGGCCTAGGGTGACAATGAATAATGGGGTTTCATCAGTATATCAATACCTCCTCCAGTGCCTTCACGTAGATGTTACACAGAAAAAGAGAAAGGACCAATGCAGTATTCCAAAATGGAGCACCCAATAGCTTGATCTTTCTCCTTGCTCCAAATGACTGAAACTGGCCATGCAGGAAGACTCGTTGCAATACAGCACAGTCCAGCCCTAACTAGCCCAGAACTCCAATAGAAGAAAACTCCATAGCCCAGAACTATACCAAGATCTCCACTTGGCACCAGGGTACTGCACTCCTCCTATCCTGGGCCCACCAGAGGTTATCCACAAAAGTGACCAATGTGGCTTCCATCCCAATTCAAGACCTGAATCCGAACTGAAAAGGGTCCAGATAATCCTCACTGGCTCTATAGTTGTAAAATTCCCTATCAAGAGGGTTCTGTCATGCTCCCTACTCTTTCTCACTTTCCAACAAATTTTTAGGACCAGAAAGTATTTGAGAAATAAACATTTTATAATAGTACCTTTTGTTGGCTGTTGTTTATTTTCTGATGTGTCATTAAATTGCTGTTTTCATCTTGCCTTTGAAGTGTTTAATGTTTACCTTTGTGAGCTGGAAAATATTCTTTAAAGGCAGGATATAAATAATAAGAACATATATAATTAGAAAATAACCATGACACTTCAAGGTAAAAAGTCCTAGCAGCAATAATTACTTATGGCAGGGAGGGGATCCACCATTCCATCAGTTCCCAAAGGCTTTCTAGATCAGCCAGGTCTTAGCAGTCTTTTTGTGTGCACATCCCATGTTTATTAAAACATCTAAACAAACATATGGAAAGTCCCATATGCACATACCCCAAGCCCCTATGTTATAAGAATCCTGAATTTTTCTTTACATCAGTAATGTTTGTTTTGCAATTCTCCAAGACCTATATACGAGTTTCAACATGGGAGCAATGTAAGCACTCCAATTCCCTTCTAATTTTGCCCTCATTTATTAAAAAGAGATTTTGTTTTAAAAGTCTCATATTTAAATATAGTGAAGGCATGTAATAGTATTGTAAATTGAGGTTTCCATTCCCTTTCAAGTAGAGTGTAGGGAATTTCCATTTGTGTTGCAACCACTGGCAATAATTGGTCAGATATACCCCATGCACTAACCCATAAACCATGATTTACAAAACTGTCAATGGCTGGGTTTACCTAACTTAGGTAAGCCAAATCAAAAGAAAAGAATTCAGACACCAACTGTATCTACTGCATTTTGTACTCTACACCAGAGAAAACAATGAGATGCCTTCTAATAACCTGGACCATAATCCTCCATGTTACTGATTATAGGAAAACTTTTATCATATACCTGTAATAAATTCCCCAGTAGCATCGTCATTTTATCAGTTTCCCATTGAGACTACAGGATCCTGAATTAGCTTGATTTCACTATTCAGTGTTTGGCACATTTATATGCACCTGGATGAAATTAACATTGTGCATGTACTGTAGTGAACTAATATGCTAGCAATGAAAAGTGGTTGGGAAAGCAGTTGTTTCATTCTGGCATACCATCTACATTTTTCATTTTGGAACTAACATTTGTAGTTCCCAATTACAGAATGACAACTTCCCACCCAGACTGGCAAATTTATCCTTTATGGGGTCTGTTAACAAATCTTAAGATAAGTGCATAAAGAATTTGTCTCTCATTATTATTAAGTGCTTTAATCCAGAATATACAATCTGACTACAATATACCTTGCTACATCTGCAGAAGATATAGCTACGTAACAGCTGCATGTGCTTTAAGTTTTGACACAATGCAGTCGTAAGAGCCAAGATGACGGACCTTCAATGAGGCCCTGGATTCCTGTGCATAAAAACATTAGGAACATATGAATGTCCTACTGGCTCACAGCTGCAATGCAACTATTTCAGAATATCCAAAGAAATGACAACTCAAGCCAGATATTTTAGAATAGTGCCAAGAACCACAGTAGGCAGATGTGAGCTTATCTATGTGCATGGCAATTTCACCCAAGATCTTAATATTGTCACAAGACCCTTGTGTGTAGATTTAGGAGATTAACATATTCAAGTTGTAAAAATTATTTGCTTGCCTAAAAGGTGAAGTATTGTTCCATGTTAAAATTGCCCACATAAATATATAAAAAACGGACCTTATTGTACTATCAAAACTGCAGTGTTTCTACACATGATGTAGAAGCATGAAATGGGATACAAGCATAGTTCTACACACCCTACTCATTAGAAAATCTGAAAGTTAACATTTGCATCTGTCTTTCAATGAGGGCATATCCCAAATATCGTCATTAGATCGCTTCCAAATAAATGAGATAGAACTTGATGTACACATGGCTCATAGTATTCTCATTACTAAAAGAGACTGTTTCTCTCTAGAAAGATGTGGAAAGGATAAACAATACTAGCTTTCTCTCTCCATAAAATTTTGTTATACCCAAAGTCCTTTTATCTGAAAACTCTGAAAGTGAGACATTTCATACCGAACAATCAGAACTATACTTCCAGTGAAGATTAACATTTTAGCACTGTATGTAGTGACAGACATTCCACTGTTTCTTCAGATTTGAAAGCAAGGAGCAGGGTAGAATTCAATCTTCATTAGGAAGTGAATGCACACTAATGTTTCAATATACTTAGCATTACCCATTTTAAAGATGCTTACAAGAGATGCTAGTCCATCTTCATAACATGAATCTAATTGTGTGCACTGAAAATTCAAGTTACAGTGAAGTTCACTTGTTCCATGTGGGGAGAGAGTTGCACAGTATTCATGTATGCTCAATTCATATCTAGTAATGACAATAATGCATAACTTTTGAGTTTAAATTAGTGTAATAATATCACATGAGATCACTTTGATGATTAGTTAGAAATCTTAGTTGGAGTTAAACGTAACAGTCTGTTCTCTTGCCTTTGTGGCACATCAACAACATGGTACTTTATTGTTCCTGAGTTTGCACTGAATCCTCACTGTTTCTCAGGCACAGTTCAATGTGACTTTAAGTTTATAAAGACCTATAAAGTTAGGGTCTCCCTTTAAAAAAATGGTCACATCCTTCTCAGTTCACTTATTCATTTCAGTAGCATTTGAAAATATATTTTATTTAAAAAATTGCTAGGAGTCAAATACCATTGATATCCTGCACTGTATCTTTCAAGAGGTAAACAAAGCAAATTGCTTACTTGATATAGATTCTTTCCCATATCTAATTCTTGCATAAAAAATATCAGCAGTGATGCCAAGATGGATGGTATCTGCCCTATATTTTCAAAGCATCTTCCCCAAAGGCACCCATGCTTTGGAAACTATGTTTATCCATGGAATATTCTCCTCTTCCAGGAGTCCATAATCTATACTTCTTTTTCTAACCCCTCTTTATTCAAAAAATCCCAGAGCCATAAACATTGTAGTCAAAATTAGGCAACCAAATAACCTGTATAAAAATTTTGTGTGTGTGTGTTTGTGTGTGTAAGCATATTTCCTGGGCAATTAAATTGATACTTTTCCCCCTTCTTGGCAGATGGCATATTGCTAAATCATATTTCCCCACACCAATTTAATTACCTCATGATGTAGCATATATACACAGGAGCTTTTGACAGAACATTATTTATTTAACAAAGGAAAAAGCCATATGGGGCAAAGTGCATCAACAATTGTATTTAATTGCAAAAAGTAAAAATTGACCTCTACTTTCAACATATAAATCTGATTTATTTACATTCTTTACAGCCATTTCCCAATATTTACAAAAAGTTACAATATATTACTTTATAATTGTTCATAAAACTCTGCATGAATTGCATATTTACATTCATTTATATGAAAAGTTCCATAATTTGGAGTACATGGATATTCAATATACACAAACAAATAACTACTTCCCAGGCACCCCTGAGCTTTTATAATATAGCAGTGAGACACATTAACACTATTCTGTACATGGACAAATGATATTAAAAAATACTCAAGTCTTTAAAACAAGAAACGTGAGTATTTCCCTTAACCAGTAAAAGAGCAGATAATTTTGTTTCTTTAAAAAGTCATCCCTTCCAGGCTTTGCTAAACTGTACATTCCCTAATAAATGAAAAAAAGGAAACCAGAGAAATATTCTGAGATGCAAATGCCTTCCATTCAATGGTAGCTGAATTTCTAGTGAAGATTTTGTCTTTGTAGACAAACAGTGGCTCCAGGAAGGCCTAACCCCTATCAGCTCTGTCAGAGTTACACAAAATTGCCATTCCCTTTGAACACACAACTTTCCTCCTACAACTATAAATAATTATCTGCAACTTCTCCCACTGTGTGCAACAGAAACACCCTTACGATTTCCTTGAAATTGCTTACAAAATTTTATGAAGCCTGTTTGCTCTAGGTCCTACCTTGATCCCAGGGTAGGAATCTTAAAGCTGCTATTTGTGGGTAGGAGGACCCTGTTGTGATCTGAACACCAAGTATCCATGGATGTGGGTGCGTTTAGACACATGGGCAAGCCTCAATAAATGTTGCTTAATCCTACTCATTTCTGCAAACCATTGTATCACTTCAATTCACCAATGGCAAAGGAAAATCTTTCATCACTATGCAACTGGCAAACAAAATCTGTATCTTGGCCACTGAACCTAGCCAAGAAACACACCAGCCAATGCCATCTTTAGGACTGCACTCACAGAATTTAATGTTTTGTAAATAACTGTAGCGCAACAGAGCAACTAGGTTGCTTCTCCAGAAGAGGCAAAGAACAGGTCAACCAACATATACAGTGAATATTGGACAGGAAATCTAAAACATTTTCTGCAAAAAATCTTTCAATATCATGCAACAGGAGAATATTACTGAGTGGCAAAAGTGCTGAAAACAGCAGTGAAGTATACATACATACATACATACATACATACATATTCATTGTCATATGCTCTTTAACAGCCTTGGCCTGCCTTCCAATAGTAGTATGCATTCCAAATGAAACATCTAAAGGTCTTATCTAAGTAAATGCTCTTAATCAGCTGAAAATCAGAGAACTTGGATCTCAGATTCCTCTTGAGCAATTACTTCTGTTTTTAATTCCTTGCAGCTTGTAGAAAAAAAGGAGAAAATGTACTGGAAGTTTGAAAACAAATGATGTAAACTCCAGAGGGAATGAGACTTGGACATGTTCACAGCACCTCCTAGACCCAGATCTGGAAGCCAATACAAAGACAAAAGTGCACGTGGAAAACCAGAGTCCAAAAGTAGGATAGATGTATTATCCCCTGTCCAATATGCTAACAATATCCTGGGCTGTATTTGAGAGTGAAAAAAACAAACCATCTTATGGAAATATTTGTACCTTTAAACAACTGTTCTCCAGAGACCCTCAGATTGACATAATACTCATCAATTCCCTGCTGTCCAGCACATTGTTAAACAGTGAGCATCACTGACATAAACTCTTAAATATCGATATTTCACTACCAAAACATAAATAAAATCCATAATTTTATAGATTTAAGTGGCCTTTGTCATCTTCTGAAATGCTTTGGATTTTTTTTTCTTCTGAATTATTTGTATAAAAAGCAAAAATATGATCAATATGCAATTAAAAAACAGTATTCTTTGGGTAGATGGATCTATATTCATTCCTGGTAAAAAATGAATGAAGAATTTAGAAACCTTCTAGAGAAAAAAACCCGAAGTGTAGAGAAATCAAGCAAGGAATTCCACTTAGGAGGCACAGACACACACACACACACAAACAGACTGAGGTTTTTCATCCATTATCTATACATGCTTTCTGAGAAGCAAGTGCCATTAAATTTAATGGGGCTTATTCTCATAAAGAGGATATAGGAAACATTAATGAAAAAGCAAACAACACATTTGTCCACTTATACAGCTATCATCACACACACACCCTTAGTAAAACACATAGCCCTGATACAAAGAAGTTTTCTTTTTTCTATACCGACCTAAAGTGAAGTTATAAGGTGAAATTTCTGTTTTTTAAAAAAAGGTGAAAACAAGCACTTAAACAGCAGTGATGCAGATTTAGTTCCCACCTTCTAAAAATTTAAGCTTCATAATGCTATCACTTATTTATTCACAGATCCTTTACAGATCCCTAAGACTAACTTCATTGCCAATTTAGTCTCTCAATACCCCAATTAGTTATGCATGTTTGCAGTCAGAAACAGAAGGAAATAAACAATGTTTGTCTATTTGCACTATGCCTATGAGAGTGGGGTCATGATTCCCACAGGGTCCTTTAACTGTTAATCTGCTGAACAATTAATAATCAACTGAAAGATTTTTAAAAAAACAAAGATGTTACTCTAGTCCTTTCTTTACAAATTAATACAATTCTGCTTCTTATTGGGAAGGTTGCATTTTAATAAAAGAATCCCCCAAAGCACATAAACATGTTCAAATATGCACACTAGCATCACTGCTGGCCTGACTTCAGCCTGACACATCTGCAAATTATCTTAACACAACAGGAACCTAAAAATTCACTCAAGGGAAACACCACTACAATTTCAGACAACACATGCTGGAAAGTAATCCCCTCTAAAGATGCTAGATAGATGAGTTCACAAGAAGCATGAGAAAATGCAAAAAGCCGGGAAGGGGGTCAAGAATTAAACATGTATTCTAAGAAAATGCTGAAGAAAGAGAAAATTAATGCTCAGGGAGAATGGCAAACATATTCATGGCACACATTAAACAATGCACATTCCAAACCTGCCCACAAATTAACAACTTCAATTGTAAAAAGAACTGGAGAAATTCAAATGAAAATTTTAGAAAGTGCTTTCAGCCATGGTAAGAACAAACTAAAATGGTGACTGATTTGGAGTGTCCAACCCAGACAACCTCCAAAGGCTTAATTTTCAGAAGATGCTCACCATTCTCACCAAGTCAGCCCTCTGACAAATTTGGCTCTTTGATGCACTTATTACTCATTTTTGAAAAAAAATGAATTTGACAGTCTACTGACTTAGTCCAGGGAAAAGCAGCAATAATACATATTTATTCATGAAAGGAGATGGAAAAATAAATTTGCAGGATGCTTTTCTCTGTCTAGCATACAAACCCCACCTCAGCCACACACTTTTGACAATGACTACATAAAGTCACACTGTGTTCTTAGGTGAAAAGATAACATGATTTTCTTTTTTTACTGGAAAGAATATTATGAAGATGTGCCATCACAACACAGTGGGAAAAAATGAAACTGTGGACCAAATTTCCGCATTCAAACTGTAACACAGGATAAGAACCTGAGCAAATGCTTTTCTCAAGAGACATTTTAATTTCTCAGCTTCCACAGTATTTCAGTAGTTTGCTCTTTTAAAGCAATGATCCAGAGACAGATTCATCAGCAGCTCTGACATTACCTCCTCCAGGATGTCTGGAAAGAAATATTTTGAGATAACTCTTTCTGCAGTGTCAAAAGGAACGATGTTCACAAAGAGTACTTTATAGAACTTTCCCTCCATAAAATCCATCAGTCAGCTTTCAAGAATAACTCTGCAAAAAGCTAGAGAAAAGAGGTCTTCCAGTTTCTACCAAAACATCTGAAAGACAAGCCAGTGACCTTGAATAAAATGTCCTTTTAAAAGTGCATGGCTTTCTTCACTGCAGATGAGAAGGGAAAACTTAACACTGGAAACTGTAGCAGTATTATCCCCGTATCTTTTGTGCCTGATATTGAGTTCTTACACCTTGAGTTTTTAACTGGCAGATCCATCACAAACAACAACAGGTTCAGATCCTCTGGAGTTAAAACTTGTTGTCCAATAATCTACATTTGTAAAACCTTTGGAAGAAAAACAACAATAAGATTATTATGATTTATTATTGTATGTTATTGGAGCTGATGGTGCCCTGAAACATTCCTTCACTCTATTTCCATGGTATGTAAGTACTTCATCAAGCTTTCTTGCCAGTATCTTACATAATAGTAAATCATCCATAAAGATTTTTTGGTCCTAACAATAGGGTACCGCTTAAAGAAAAGCAGTTTGTAAGGCTTAAGCAAGATTCCTTTGGTAGTCTCAATGACTAACAAATTATTTCAGCATATGTTTTCATAGAAACAGTTTCATCAAGTGGCTTCAGTAAAACAGATCATTCATCAAGAGTCCACCACAAAACATAAACAGACACCAGTACATCCATCTCACCTCTAGAGGGCATGAATTCACCCCAACCCACCCCAAAATGGCCCAAAACCTGTGAGACCCCGACATCCTTGAATGAGATCTAGAGAATAAAAGTTCATGTAATTTTTAAAAAAGAATGGATGGCCGGTGCCTGAAAAGACTGCCCATGCTTTGCCTACCTGAATTTATTTTGCCACATCCTAATATAGTATTTGTATATAAGCATTTTCCTGTTGTTGCCCCAGTTCTACATTCTCTTCTTTGAACTGCAGTGATTAATCAAGTTTGGTCTGCCCCAGCCTTGTACAGCAGTGAAACAACGTTATTTGCTATATTGTAGCCTTCCCATAAACAGCACTTTGCCTTTTGGCTGCTGCAACAGACTGTACACAAACTTCCTATAATGCCAAATGCAGTCTTCTAGGGTGGAAAGCCAATTTAGAATACCACATAGTGTATACAGAGTTCATGTTTTTCCCAACAGATAGGGTGTGGACTATATTTTCTCTTTTACTGCATCATAAAGCTTAAAACATCTAGCAGGGCAAAATGTCATGAGCTACAAGCCATGGCTTGCTTTTTTCCAGCATTAACAGTTACAACAGTTACCAAACAGTTACAGCTACATTTGCTGCTTGTAAAATAAGCTCCTACTGCTGAATCAATTCTCACCAATATCTCCAGCTTCCAGCTCTACCATCAATGTCTTGCAGTGTTCTCTGCACAAGAGGGAAGGCATAACATATAAGATGAGCCGACCACTTCCTACTACAAAGGTGCCCTGCAGTCTGTATGTCTGAAAAATAAAAGAGGAAGAGGCTTCCATTTTATTATCACCCAGGACTGTTCAGAGTTTTACTGGAAAGAAAGAAAACATCATAAAACTAAATTTAGAGAAAGTGAAGGCACAGATAATGGTTTTTACTCTAGAGCTCCTCTGAATCATCAAAACAGCCAGAGCAAAAAAAAAGTAGGCCCCCATAACCATCATCCTGTCAACCAAGCAGATCTGAAGCTTGATGCTAGCCAGTGGCATTGGCAGGGTGGAGTTGAAATCTGCAAGACAGCAGGCACAATGCTGCAATCTATGCATATCCCAGTCCCATCCCTTTTCTATGTGCATGTGACAATATACACCAAATTAGTCACCCCTGTTGCCCATCTTATAGGTTTGAATAGCAGCAACAAGTGGTCAGGGCTTTCTCAGCCAATAGCCTCCAAAACACAGGAGGGCTACCAATCTGCTGACTGACGACCACACATTCCATCTGTCTTGAAGAGTTGGCTATTTACTGGGTTTTGGACATGTCTGTGTTTTAAACAGCCCGCCTTACAAGAAAAAAGAGCAGCCCAGCATCGGAATCTCCTTCTTTCTATTGCTATAACCAGCTGGGCTAAAGACCATTCCTCTCTCCTCACCGGAGGAATAACAGTTCCATGAGGAAGAAGAACAGACCTATCTATCCTGAAGATGATGATGTCTTCTACCCTCTCTGGCAGCCATTTCCTTCCCCACTGACCCTTTTAGAATAATGTTAGCACTAAGAACATGTCTCTTTTTTCCTTCCCCAACTTGCTTTCTTTCTTCTTTCAATCTCACATCTTTTTTGATTCTTGATCTGAGGGCATGAGACCTTCTAGTTTTTACTACTGTGTAAACCATTATCAGAGCCTTTTAAACTTAAATACAGAGTATAAATGCTTTTAAAAAAATAACATATTTTAGCCAAATGTTCTTGATGTAAAACTGTATTTGAAAAAGAAGTACTGTACAGAAATATTTTAACATTAAACACAAACCTTATCTTGAAGCCTTGGATGGTGGATGAGAAAACAGCTTTTTAGAGAAATGGCCTTTGGAAACAGCAGGGAAGAGAAGATGGGAAAAATCTCTTGCAGAATCTGAGATTTATTCAGAGGGTTTTGCCTATGGGACATTTTAGAGAATAAGAAAGCAGGTACCTCACAATGGCACTGCTACTGAGTTCTAAACCACTTCAAAAGAGTCTTTATTTGCCATCCTAAAGAACTATGTCTGACTTAATTTGGCAGACATCACACTCACACACACACACACACACAAGCAGATAGCGTACTGGGTATTCAACGGCATTTGGATTAGAAAGTGGACCTTCTTTAGCTAACTTCAGATCACCTATCTTCTCCAAGAAAATAATACAGGCAGGGAATCAGGAGACTGGTGTCATCTATGATCAGATATAATCTTAAAGTTTCTGTCTGAAAGGAAAAAAAAGTCAAGTTCATTAGCAAATAAAATGCTGAAGAAGGAAAACAAAGAAAGGCGTCACCTAGTCCAGCATTAACTAAAGCCACATGGGAAAGGCTTTGGGAATCCTAATTTACTCATCATTCTAGGAAAATGGAGGGCAGGGAAAAATGAGAAATCCCAGTGTGGAGACCTGTCATGATTCATACTGAGATACTGTGCACCCGAACTGTCCATCACAAGTTCATTAAAAAATACAGCACTGGATAGGGAACACTGTATTTCACAAATACGGAATGCCCAAACATGACTCAAAGCATAAACCATTATGGTCCTGCAATATTTATACAAACCATCACATTCTTCCAACCCAATGCCAGAAAGCACGTCAACTGGAAGACTAACAAACATGAAGGAAAAAGACCGGTGTGCTGGTAACAAATGCCATCACATTTTATTGTAACAAGAAATTAAACCTTGAACTGAACTTTCAAACAAACACAGATTTTCAAAAGGCTTCTCAAACTGTGTTCAATGGAATCTAGGATTCCGCAAGAACTTGATGGGGCTCCCTAAAAAATTAAGGGCAAAAAAAAAAAAGTTCACTTGAATGAACCTCAATGTTCAATCTTCTATCACTAGATCTCTGCCTTTTGATCAGGGGTTCTACAATTTTTTCCCCAAAAACTAAGAAGTTTCACAGCTGGAAAAAAAAATTGAAAACTCCTGCCTTAAGCCAAGAAACTACATAAAGAGACACTTCAGAGAATGGAAACAATGAAATAAATTCATTGAAGGGCAAACTAGAGATGTAAAAGCCTAGGGGGGGAAATGGAAATTTAGGGGGGGAAAATCCCTTTTCCTTTTTCTAGGACTTCTGGTTGTTTTCAGAAAAATTGGGCATATAGAGGAGAAGGACTATGAAATATTTCATTTGAAATTACACATAATATGATTATGTTGAGAATGATATTGGTCGTTGTTTGAAAACTGTCAAACAAAATCAAGAAACATATTAACATGTGAAACACTACATAAGTTTGTCTTAGTATAGCTAAGCCTTCAGTTTTCAGAAGCCCATCAAAATTATAATCAGATAAAAATTTTAAAAAATTAATTTTTGAACCTGGTGATGACAATAGTACTCTGGTGATTAATAGGGCTGTGTACAGTTTGCAAATGATTTGAAAGAAGTGCTTTAGTCTTATGTAAGCACAGAGAGGACATGGGGGGGGGGGATAAAAGAATCAAAATGGTGGCCATATGCAATCACAGCCGCCATCTTGACTCTCACACATACACTGAAACCACTGAGCACAAGTACAGTATTTCTCTGCTATCAGTTAAAGTAGCCATCTCCTTTTCCAAGCTTCCACAAGCTTGAAAAAACATGTTGCTCCTTAAATAACTGACTCATTAAAGCAACTCTTAAAGCAGTAGAATCTTTTTGCAGGGTCATGGGCAGCTGCTGTATTTGCATGATGTCTGACACACTTCTTCCATATCATTTTCAAGAGTATACAACCCTACCGATTAAATAACATTTCTTCTGGCAAAATGCTTACTCTGCATCTTGGTTTCCCCCCTCTTTTCTTTCTCCATGTGCTTTTTGAAAAATGGTGCTTTCAGTATCTGTCTGATACAGTGGAAGACAAAATGCAGAACGCAAAACTTTTTTTAAAAAAAATACTACAATATTAACATTTTCTTCTGGTGTTTTGCTTTTTGCCTTCCTGCAGCTCCTAAACAGGAAAAAAGATGCTACATTTCTTAAAGTTCAGCAGCTTGTAGTTCCATACTCCATTTATAACAAAAACCAAAAATACATTCGCAGTAATTTCGAAAACTATATATTTACTGTCTTCATAAACTATGTTTTAATATGCTTTCTAATTTTATACACCAAATGTTTGTATTGTATATAAACAAAATAAATTATAATACATTTTATAATCTAACAAATAACTTTAGAGTGGCAAATACACAAAATGGAAAATGTGTTTTGTTTTAAACTCGCATTCTGGAAATTCACTGGACTGCTTTCCAAGCTGGTGGCAGTCTGGATGAAAATAAATCCGGAACAATTTCACTGTTCTGGGTTTGAACAACAGTTTCAGATGTTCCATCCATAAAAAACAGTGGGATTCAGTCTCAGAAGGAACTTCTTTGGCTAGTAAAAGCTGGATGACCATTAGGTGGCAGCAGAGTTGGGATTTAGTTTTCGGTATCTACAGGCTGCCTTAGGCTGCTGTATACTGTCTGTGCCTCCTCCCTGCTGGCTGCTGGGATCTGCCTTCCGTGCCCATTTAGCTTAAGCTGCATGAGATACAAGACTCCTGGCTTCCACAGAGGCAGCTGCACGCATACCTGGCCAAAACACCTGCTAGCTTTATGTTAGGTCCTTATCTACAGAGACTGAACACTGTTTTGAAGGAGGAATAGACCTGTTCTACCCAAGCAGTCATTTTAAACTGAGAAAGAGAATCAGGTTTTGCCAGCTATGCATTGCTGGTTCTGCTACTGCCAAAAAATACTGACCATATTTTTAATCCTTTTATTCCTTGGGGGGAGGGTGTGTTGAGAGTGTCATTTTGCCTATTCCATAGGCTACCTCCAGATACCAGCACCCACAATCACTCTCTGCCAGGACTGCGACTCCCTTGCAGTACTGCTCCAAGATTGACTTGCTTGCTATTGACAGTTTCTTCATGCTTTGCCCTGCATCCCTCCCCTGCATCTGTTAGCCTGATTGACAAGTCATAGCCATGGAGAAAGAGCAGGACAGATCTCCTGGGCTTCACCCGTTCCTCATCTGTGCCTGCCAGCTGGAATATTTCTGAACGCTCTTCTGAAAGGCTGCGTTCTCTGAAAGTGGTGCATCAGGAGAGTTCCCTCTTGCTTCACCCCTGCCCCCCTCTTCCATGCCCGTGACTATCAATTGAGCTATTTTGGGACATGGGTTTTGTACTCTTTCAGAAAAGTATCAGGTCCACATCCAAAAATACTCCAACTGAGTCACAGGCACAAAAGATCTTGTCCAACCTCTCCCCCCCCAACATGATGAAGACATCACATTTATTAACCCACAGGTTCCCCACAGAAATATGTGCAAAAGACCCCAGCAAAGATAGCAACTTTCCAGTTATTCGAATTCAAAATTCAACTGCAAGAGACAAGACAACATCCAATCGTAGCAGCTAAAACAGAACAGAACACACAAAACACTCTGTCTGGAACAGCCACTTTCCAGCTTCTGCTCGAATACCCCCCCCCCCACTGGGGATTCTGTCTGGAAGAAACATCCAAATCCTTGTGTGTTTTTTCTATGCACGGACCATCCCAAACCAGTTGTTCCATGCACAGAACATCTTGCACACCCTTACTCCATAGTTATAATAGATGTTAAGAATTAAGTACTGCATAAATTTTAATTTCCTCAAAAATTCCTTTAAAAAAAACACAGAAATTTTGTTTCAAAATTTCCAGAATTTTTGCATTTCTTGGACAGATTAGAATCCAGAAATCATCGGAACAGTTCAGTAAATATGTACTGAAGCCCATCAGTAAGGTAACAGTAATCTCTGTTGTAGACAGGAGTCAAAGGTTTTTGCAGCCTCCAATCTGCACAGAGAATGATCCACTATCCCTCCATAGATGGGCATGTTCCACACAATGCTGATTACAGGATTCACAGAAACCTCTAATCCACAGCAAAATAAGCACTTGTTATATACCCTACAGTAACACTTAGCAGCTGCTACATAGGCTTAGTATAGCCTCTAAAGTGCAAGATTCTCCAGAATGAGAGGAAACAATCATTTTGTTGAGTTTCATAGTCTACCACTAGTATTCACATCCCAATTTTTTAAAATCAGTGTATTGACAGGACTTCTCTATTTCAATCAGGAGAGATCATTCAAAGAATAAATAAGAAAATTATGGGGATGGCAACAACCCATCCTCTTTTCTAGTGCTACACCTCATCCCTATTCCTTGCTCTTTGGGGCCCCTGAAAGTTGCATCACTGAATGTCAGCTGGGGCTATGGCTGAGCTAGTTCTAGGGAGGCAGGAGACCTCTAATAGTTCAAACTCACCGGAAAACAGGAAATGGAGGTTGCTGCCTTGAATGGCTGTTCCATAACTCAGCTGCCTCCTCTTGTATCACAAAATCTGTCAATTCGGGGTAGAGGAACTGCAAATGTTTCATTTCAGCATAAGAACGATACTGTCCTGTCTGATGAGAAAAGGATGACATTGCCCTTTTATTAAATGTCTTTCCATACGCCCAAGGAGTTTGCCACCATGTGCCAGCGCTGCCCCCCCCCATTAAGCTACCTTGATCAAGAGAGGCTGCCCTTGCAGGATTTTTTCTGATAGATGCCTGAGGTCAACTGGAGCCACAAGAGTTTTCATGGAACAGCAGCAAGAGCACTTGGCCATTAGAGACATATTCCGTCTACAGTCTAAGCCCCACCACTCTGGACATTCTTTGGAGAGAAAGGATAGAAGAGATTTATGAACTTCATTCAAAATTTCACTTGAGCAAATAGCAACAGATTCCAATCATTGATACTTCACTGCTAACCCTGCTGTGGAGTATCAGGTGATAACCAATATTTTCCAAGGCTAATTCATGAAGGAAAAACCTTTACTGGGCCACATCAGAAATAAGCCAAGTGCCATATTTCATAGTCTACTTTCCAGTTGCCCTTAGAACTTGGTAACCTCTGATAACGCTGGATCCATGATTAAGATATATATATAGATGTAAATATATACAGATATATACACACACACATACATACACACACTTTTGATAATCAAATGTAAAACTGAAGAGTATATCTTAATTACATGCAAACTATATTTAGGTATCAGGGCAATGATTCCTAATCAATTTAATTAAAGCAATGATTTATTTTTATTTTATTTATCTATTTTCTATCCCTCATTATTTTTATAAATAACTCAAGGTGGGGAACATACCTCATACTCCTTCCTCCTCCTCCTTTCCCCACAACAACCACCCTGTGAGGTGAGTTGGGCTGAGAGAGAGTGACTGGCCCAAGGGCACCCAGCCAGCTGTCATGCCTAAGGTGGGACTAGAATAATTGCACTGCTGCAATGAAATGACAACACTTAACAATCCTTTTGGGAAATCCTTTCCTTTGACTAAAGCAGCTTAGCTCAAGTGGCCTTGTTGTAATACTACACAACAACCTAAGATAAATAAGGTTTTATCTTGTAATGGTCCAATGTTTTGTTAATAACGGAGTACTTAAATAACTCATTCAACACAGAGCTCTTTGCATATTAGAAAGATTATATCCTATATGGATCTCTTACCCTTTTGCAAGAAGCTAATAATATCCAGAAGTGTATTTAAGGAGAGAGAAAAAAGAAGCCTCTTCCACTGTTATTCTTTTGGGAAAGATTTTCTCTCCCATGGCATAACAAATTACAGTAGTTAATTCTTTACAGCTTGTTAATCTGAATTCTTGAAGTGCTACAACTGGATGTATACTAAAACAATCATAATATGATCTGTTTGGAAAAGTCACATTAAAACCTTTAGAAAAGGATACTTGATCATAACCTTGCATTTCTCTGACAGATATTTTTAAAAAAACATCTTCAGTGTGTACTTCTGAAAAGACATGTCTTTCCTATTCATCATGTATAACTTTAATAAAAAAGGAAGAGATTCGGAAAACTATTTAGCAAAGATAGTGCTAAATAGCCACCGCCTTCATCTTTCTGGGGAAGGAGGGTGACTTTCCCGACGATTTTCCCTGGCGCTCCTCAGGTTTCCCTTTCGGGCATGCTGCCGCTCGGTGACCTTCCTTCCCACATTGGAGGCACTGCCCCTTCGCATAGCGGCTCTCCCTCTCTTCCTGCCACGCCGTTCGCCCTGCTCGGGCTGCGGTGCCCATGGGCTTGGCAGCTCTCATCATGGCCATCTGCTTGGGACCCCTCTTACTTTGAGCAAACTTCGCATGGGCTTGCTCCACGTTCCCTGCCAGCTGTATCCAGTCATATAGGGTGGTGGGATCTGCTCTCCCCAACAACCACCTCAACAACTCGGGTCGCAGACCATCCTTGAACATTTCTATCAAAGTCGTCTGCGACCAATCGTCCACCTTTGCAGCTAGAGCTTGGAACTCTAAGGTGTAGTCCGCAACAGACCTTGATCCCTGGATCAACTCCCTCAGGGCCACCTTGGCTTTCTCCTTTGCCAACGGGTCGGCAAAATGCAATTTGAGCGCCCACAAGAACTCCTCGAACTCGTCCAATTCTAGGGCCTCCATTTCAGTTAACTGTACGAACCAATCAGCTGCCCTGCCTTCCAGTTTGGTGGCCACAGCATTTATCTTAGCCCTCTCAGAAGGGAACAGCGTCCCAAACTCCTCCATATAGCTCTTAGCATTTGTCAAGAAGAACGACAACTTCGTGGGGTCATCAAACTTGACCATAAACTCCCTATATCTGGCACCCAGCGGGCTCTTCTTCCTCTCCTTCTGCCCAGCCTTCCTCTTGGACCCCATCGATCTTCCGTCTGGGGGGAGGGGACTTTGAAATCCTGACCTTTGGATGTCTCTTCTCCCCTCTTTCCGCTCTTCTTCCTCGGTCCTCTGCATGCCGAGGGGGCGATGGGGACGACCGTCTGGGACTGCCAGATGGTGAACCTGCTGGATGCCTTCTCCGATCTCTCATCCTCACCCCCGGGGAAGGGGGAGAAGAGGGGGACGACTGTCGGGAATGGTGCTCCCCTCTCTCTCTGACTGGGTCCCACAAAGCCAATGATATCTTCAGCATCATTTCTTCTAGGGATTGTAACCTGGCTTCCCACCCTTGTGCTCTCACCGGGGTTCCAGAGTCCTCCGACCCTCTCACACTGGCCCTGGCTACATTCGGGGACAACGGGTACTTCAGCTTCCAAGACGTCTTTGACGTGCCTGGTAGGTCTCCCTGCTCCTCATCCCACATCACCTGTTCAGCCAGCGCTTCTTCTGCTTTCTTAACCACTTTGGATTTCACAGCCTTCCCATTCGCAGGACTGGGACTCGAAACCCCTGATAAGTCCTCCGACTCCGGGGTGGGCGCTTTTCCACTTCGCTTGGCCGTGGAATCCGGCTCCCCAGCATCCGAATACTCGCTTTCCCCCGAGTAAGGAATAGGCTCAGTCATCGCTAACTTTAGTTCTTCACAGGTTGCTCTGGATAGATGTTAGCGGTAAAGGCTTAAGGATTCTCAGCTTTATGTAATGGTTGCCTAACCTAATTGAACTAGACTCACAAGTATAACTTTAGGAAATCTGATTTATTGAAGGATTAGTATGCAACTACAGAGGAAGCTGAGAATGAGCAAAAGCGCGCCAAATACAAATTAAGAACCCTCGGCTCAAAACGTAACACCTCCCCCCACCCAGCCGTTCCAACCACCCCCTCCCAGGTGCCAGTAACCGTCTTCACCCATCCTGGGAAAGCAACCTTGAACATTTGAGAAAACCCAAACACATTCCATTCCCTCAACCCAGAGATAACAGTCCGGGCAATGGAAACCTCCTTTCCCTGTAAATCAAACACGCAATCAGTAAATGACATGTGAAGTGTTACGATGTACCAGGCACATTGGAACAGTGAACATGACAGATACCAAGTGGCTAAAGACTTATCATCTGTGACAAATTTCAGTTTCTATTGCTATTTCTATTGTAGTCTAAATGCATGCTAGGACCAAACAATGGAAATTCACGATAAAAGAGGCCATTAAAACGTTTCTAATCTGTTAGTCTTTGAAAAGTGTTTCAAAAATTTTACTCAACTTGTTTGGTTATACCTTAAACTAGACCTCACAGTTGGACGTTTTTGTCTGCCATAATAAACCACTTGTGTTAAAGCCAAGTAGGATTCTAAACAGCCATTTATTTATTTAAAAAATAATCTGAACTTTACTGTTGAGAGGTGGCAAACTTCACAAGTGTAGTGGAAAGGGAAGGCATTGTTAGAATTTGGACAGAGAAGGAAGGGGTGACAGAGAAATAATTGTCTGGGCAAAGACAATGTAACTACAGAAATACACAAGGGAAATGAATTGGATCTTTATAAAAGTATTCTTCTATTTTTTCATTTAGACTCCTGCATTCCTTTTAGATTATCACTCCACTCAGGCACACTCAAGGGTTATTGGGGTTTTCAGTGTAGCATGCTTTGTATGTGATCAGCTTGTAGATTTTCAGAAAAGTACCAAAACTGTTTCATGCTGTAGTTAAAAGTACATGCAATAAAATGTACAGTTGTAAAAGTAATTATCCTTGGCTAGGGTCAAGGGATGAGTAAAAGAGCGCTAGTGAAGGGTGAATTTTTTCCTTCATTCCACTGATCACAGCTTTGTGTAAAGATCAACCCTTCTCAATTGTTTTATATCTACGGATTTTCAGTATTCTAAAATATGCTTCTCTAACACACACCTGCAGAAAAGTCAGCACATACATATACTTTCTATTCAGCAATAAGAGTTGGTCATGCCAGGGCTTTTAGAACTCTGGCTTCTTCTCTCCACCATCCTAGATTAAGAGTATGAATCTCAAACTCTGCCTGGGTGGGGAATCTTTAGCCTCCAGATGTCAAATTCTCAATAGCCTCAGTCAACTTGGCCAAAAGCAAGGGAAGCTAAAAGTTGCAGTTCAGCACCATCTGGAGGGTCACAGGTTCCCCACCCCTTGTCTAGACTTTGAGGGACAAAAAGTGAGAGAAGAACCACACGTTCTGGAAATATAAAGACAGCCCTCAGGTTCCCACCCTGGTCTAGACATTACTGACTTTAACATCACTCTAGTGTTTTGAGTATGTAGCATCCCTTATGGTGATTAAGGTACAACTGTTATCTGTCATCATAGCTTTTTTCATCCTGGACAACATCTGACACATAATAGGCAAAGTAACTTTCTTCCTTATCCTGTTTTAGCTGAATAGAACACTCTATTCTATATTACTGTGCCAGTGTTTCTAGAAAGCATAGATTTCATCTTGTTTTTATATACTCTTGAAGTTTGCCAAAGTAAATTCTCTATCTACCTACCTACCTGAACTTCACCCTGAATTTCCAGAATATCATTGGTTTTCTCTGTTGGCATTTCAATGCTAGTAAATCTTATTTTGTTTCAATTGTGCATTTGACACAAATAATTAAAATTTCCCACTCCCCTCTATTACTTCCTAGTTAGCTCTGTTCACCGGTGACTGGGTGGGGACTGTGCTAATGGGGATTTAACTTTTGTTCATATTTATTCTTTAATTGTGCTTGAAGTATTTTTTATGAGTGACCTCAGAACTCCTATTAAATGGAGCAGAAAGGTAGGATATACATATATCCATTACTTAAATAACATTTCAGATAACTATATCTTACTAAGCAACAAAACAGGGAAAGTAACAAGTTTGTGAGAGCAATTCAATAAGAGGGATAACAGAAGGCCAGAAAAGGTCATTCCTTCAGTGTGTTCTGGGAGACTGTGTGTGACAGTGTGAGGTGTAAAAATACTTTAATCTGGATTCCTGTACAGAGCAGGGAGTTGGACTTGAGGGCTTAAATAGCCCCTTCCAATTCACAATTTTATGATTTTATTATATATTAAACATTTTGGCACCACAAGGGGATTTTGATCTGACATTTGTCAGACCTATATTAAAAAAAAATTGTTTTCAAAACTGAAGGAAATTCAAAAATAATGTGAGATACTTGTGCTTCAACAAGAACCACTGAAAGATCCCACTCCTCAGGCCACTGATTGAGGTGTGAATAAATGTGGCTGTTTCTGCTCTAGAACAGGTAAAGAATATTACCCAGAATCCTATACACTGGACAAACAAGCCAGAACTGGTAATCATCTACAACTCCTAGCCAAATGCTCTTATCACAGTAATAAAGTTCATTCTAAACCAATGTTAATACCATATGGCTTAAATCTTGCTACACATTTGCTCAAGTAACCTCAACTTTAGAACTGTTCTGCATATTAGGAACTGAGTAAGCCCAATAATTCCATGACCACACCACGTTTTCCAAAGGTTGGCTCAGAGTTCAATTACCCAAGCAGCAGAAACTGTAATATGTATCCCACCCTGCACAGCTTCAGTAACAGTCCATACTTTTTCTTGGCATGACTAGGTGCAAATGCTCTGCTGCAGAGGGCCTTTCCATGCCAAAGTGTTCTCTTACTTCCAGAGGAAAAACATTTGCTGCTCAAAAATGGAACCAGTATATGGCTATAGCTATCTTTACCACATGTATGTTGTTGAACAAATGTAGCACAAGGATAAACTAAGGTAATATAAAAAGGAGAGACTCTCCCTAGCTGAGTTCATCTCCTGGTCAGCCAGGTCCTACCCAGCTTAGCTTTTTGAGAACAGCCAAGGTTTGCCAGACATCATAAGAATTATGAACACAGAACCTGCAGGGGTAAAAAAAAATAGTATAGCCTGCAACAATCTGAACTGCTCAAAAAAGCCAAAGAAATTTTGCAAACTCTATATAGCCATGCTGTGCTTTTAATTGCTGTCTTCAGTTCAGTCATTGCACTGCATTAACACACATTAATAGATACACTTTGGTTATAAAATTTAAACATGATTATAAAGTATGGAGTGATTATTCTGCCAGAAGAAATGGTGTGAAAAGCATTAAAATAAATTTTATCTTTCAATTAGAAAAATTAAATAATTCAGATTCATTCCAAAGTAGAACATGGTTCTTGCCTTCATTAAACATAACAACTAATCCAAATTTTGCAAGGTCAACACATCATCTAAGTCACTGAGCCCTTGAAGATATAAATTCTTCACTTTTAGGACTACAGAGTGACTGAGTCACTGAACTTAGAAAGTCCACTGAACTGAGGAGAAATGTGAACTGCTGAACCTGAAAGAGGGACAGACACACCACTAAGTTGGTGTCAACTCTAGTGACCATATACTGTAGATTGATTTTCTTCACAACGATCTGTCCCTAACCTGGCCCTTCAGGTCTTCCAACAATGTATTCACTGCCACTGAAGGGACTGACCTAATCAATCCCAATCGCATAGTGAAGCATTTTCACCAAAAATTAAGACTAAATTATTTTCTTAGCCCTCTCTTCGTCCTTCTTTTTTTATCACCTGCCCTAATTATTATTTATTCATTGTTGGTTTTACATCTATACCATCTTTCGACTGCTTTATCATGTTTCTGTTTTTAATATGTTAACTATGATTTATAAGTAAACTGCATTGATTTTTTAAAATGGAAAGCAGTACATAAATACTGTAAGCAAAACAATTTGGTGACATTATTCCTTTCACTTATAATTTTCAGGCACTGGCAGAATGTAAAAGAAGACATACATCAGCAGAAAGAGTTGAATTTGATGCTCTTGGTATGGCCATCTCAGAGGAATAGGATGTTGAAGTCATTTAGTGGCTACAGCAAAGATTCAGACTTTTTGTGTTATGTAGATTTAACAATTTCTACAAACTCTCTGACTCCTTTCTTTCTTTTAGCTCTTAAAATTTCAGACAAAGGCTGGAAACTCAATACATAAGGCTCAGACATGAGGAGTTAATTAAAACCACAACATTCTTAAATCTCAATTTCAAAAGTCACAAGAGGTTAGTACTGTTAGCCTCAAATCACCTCGGCTGGTTAGAACAGCAGTCATAGCTCACTGCAAACTAGACATAAAACTGCATTTATTTTGCCACACAGATGGCTGCTATATGATTATGATGCTTACAATTCTGAAGCAATGAATGAAGGAAAGCTTCTTCTCAGGCTGGCAAACCCACTCATCCCCATGCCAAAATTAGAAGCCATACTCCATGCACTCACATCTAAAAAATATTCCGTGTTCAGAATAGAGTTCCTTGACCCCTAAATTTGGACCAGGTAGGTCAGCAGAGGGCCAACAAAGAAAGGAATACAGAGGAATTGTAATCACCTTAAAGAGGGCAGACCTGCCTGCACTTTTGGGAAACCATTATCTTAGACTATTTTTCAGAGTGACCTAGAAATATAGCAAACGTATTTTCAAATCCCAACTACAAAAGTTGTTTTCCAAGCACCAGATTTTTAGTATGTAGTGAACAGCTTAATAATAAACTGTTACAGAATGTTCAAGTGTTGACTTAAAACTGCTAACAACTTTTAGAATAAATCTCATCTCAACTAAGCACTGCACAGCAACCCTTACTTTAGACTAAGACGGGCAATATTCCAAAGAATCACTCATGTAGAGCCATCTATAAGCCTGATAAATACAGTAAATGATCCTAAATGCAGAAGAAGAGCTTTCAGTTTTCCAGATTCCCACAATAATGTATCTGCTGTCAGAACTTACAAGCAAACAATTCTCCTGCTGAACAACTGCTAAAATATGTTACAAGGAACTTGCACCGCCCATCTTTAAAAGGGCAGGCTGTTCATGAAAAACTATGTCCCAATACATGTGTCTGTTATTAGGCTTCAGATTATAAGAAGAAGAAGGGCTGTTTACAATGAAATTCAGCATGCTTGGCAGCATTTTAAACCCTGATGATAGCTCTGAGGCATCAGGCTACAGTTCACACCAGAGTGGTGGAAGGATGCTGCAGCTGGGTTTATGCAAGAGGACAACATCCTCTTGGGGCAATATTATTTCCTGGTGGGTCTTAGAAAGAACATATTCATTTGCAATGGGAATCTCTGTGCATGCTCTAGAACAGACCTAACTGAGATGATCCAAATGGATTTAGTAGGAGAAGGCCCTGGAAACTGGCTGAGAGTCAAACACCTCAGGCTAAAGGCAGCTGCCAAAGAAAGAGATTATTGCTGAAAACTTTTCCAGCTGAATAGATATTGCTGACCCCACCCTTGCTCATAAATTAGGACTTGGAAGTATTGTTCAAGGGCTCTGAAATGCAAAACAAAAAAGCAAAACCAAACAAAAACCAAAACCACTCTTAACTCCTCTCAAACCACAATCCTTCAGATTTCAGTTACAGCTTACTGCCCACAAGGAACTCTGCTCATGGGCCAACCTAAAATGCTTCATTGGCATTTTCCCCTATCCTATTAAATCAGACACCTCTAAAAATATCTGAGACTCTTGCTAGGAGCCAGCACTATTTTTCACCTGACAATTCCTGTTTCACATTTTCCAAGCAATTTCATCGAGGGAGGTGCATGCATGTCAAAATACGTAATTAATTCTGTCTTGTATCTGCTGTATACTGCTGGCATATGATCTTAAAGAACACCTTCAAAATCAAGTGTCAGTCTTCACCTTTTAAAGTTTAAATTAAGTCCTCAAACAAGTCTACTTCTCTTTGGGATTTATAAAATTGACAGTATGTGTGCATCACCACATCTGAAATACATTTAAATGTGATAGAAGGACAGGCCTTTTTCCCCAGAAACAAGGGAGAGAACTGAAGTACAAATTGCAATTCTGATTCTGACCCCTTGAATGAATTAGACCGACCACGCTTTTCACAAGGAGTTCTGGATTATGACGCCCAAGGTTTCTGATTCCAGACCACAGAGCTTTCAACACTTTTGATGGGATGTTCAAAGACAACGAAAATATAGCAAAGGGAGCTCCCACTTCAGGCATTACACAATCCTGCCTTTTTTCTGCTAACTTGAACACCTCCCAAACATTAATGGCAAGAAAACAACAGCATTTGTAGCAGCTATGAAGTGACTTCTCCCCTGCTGTTTCTTTCAAAGATGGCTGTAATATCTCCATATAATGCTAATTTATGAAGCAGCAGCAGCTTCTTCTGAGAAGCTAACAGAATGAAAATGGAGAACCATAATTTACTGTCCAGTTCAAACAGAGTTAAAACACTCTGGCCTTTTGCTAAGTATCTTGGTGATGCATAACAGCAAACACCATTAAATGCTTTGTGGCAGATAACTAAAAACATCTAAAAAGAGCTGAGGGAGCAGGTTTTTCTCTCATTTATTTGTATCACAAAATAAGATCTATGGATTCTATCACACATTTGGAGATTACTCACATAACATGTTAGAAAAACAGCTGTATATGCCTGTTCAATAAGGAATGAGTTAATCCTTTAGACAACCTGAATAATAATTGCCTTAATATACAGAATTACACATCACCTCTGATCTCACTTCTCACATAAGGGGGCAAAATCAATTCTCAAAAAAACACGGTATTTATAATAGTAGTCAATTTGGGCTGCAATCCTTGATATGCCTACTAGCATTATGCCACAATGAACAAAATAGGACTTCCTTCCAAGATGTGATGAATAAAATTTGACTTTATATGGTATATGTTACATATAAACATGTCTAACAGAACCTGAATGTTGTATGTTGCTTGAATGAAAAGTGGTAAGCAGGGGCTATCCCTTCAAACAGACAAGTTACTTAACATTTTTCATACTGCCCTTTTCTCCTTCATAGTTGCTGTTTTAGTTCAGTTCAGTTCTTTATTAATCACTGACCAGAATATAACAAATCAACAGCAGAAGGAACAGAATAAAACAGTATAATATAGTTGCCCTTTTTGCTACTGCTGCTCCTTCTGTGCAATTCCAGATACACCCTACCTTTCCAAGCAGGCAGCAGAAACTGTACAATAGAAGTTGAATTCTTCTTCTGTTTCCATGTAACAAATAATCTCCTCTTTAAAGACAGAGGTGATTTGAAAACATTTATCTTCAATATGTTTAGAGAGTGGCACCAGAAATAGAAATTATGAAAACAATTAGGGTATGTTTTCTGAAGCAAAAGATACAAACCAGAATCTGGTGTGTGTGTTTTATTACTATGAACATCCAACAGTCCATACAAGTGCCACTATGATACGTAGAATGTAATCCTATTCAAATGAGTCACTAAGAGCAGGAAACTTGTTTAATTTTTCTTCTGATTTGTGACAGTTTAAGTAGCCAATATTCCTAGGAATAAACTTTTTCCCTGATTATGTGTGAATGCAACATTCTAAACTGATAATGTTTCTGTTTATCCTAATTGAGAAGGCACTACAGTTGTAATGACTTTTCAGCTATGTTCAATTCAGACAGTTTTACCCATGTTTGTATTACGTCTTGGTGGCTTATTATATCAGTGTTATGTTATGACCTTCTTGCAAGCAATGCAAGCAGCTGACTAATTTATTCCAAGGTGCTTTTACAGTGCCTTCCTTGTACATTTCAATCACTGAAAAGTACATCACCTGCTCCCCAGTGCAATTAATTGCTTCTTGGACAGATCCTCTTTCTGAACCCTTTGACTTAGTTGTCACAGTCCAAGTACAAACAAAATGTTGCCAAGTGGTAAATCAACTCTCCAAGATTAACATGTTTATATGCATTGGTAAACAGTAATATAATGAAGTTATACTACAGTGATCATATAATTTACCCATATGCATAAAGAAGAATGGTGGAAAACCAAGTTTTCCAGGACTTGAAAGCTTGATAGAATTGATGGAAAAAATAATATAAGTTTTTCTTGTGTTCCATTAAAGCTGTGAGCAGATATGCCAGAATAATTCTTTTAAAAACTGTGTGATAAGTAAAGTATATCAAGAAAAGCTTCCACTGCTACAGTAGTCTCTCAATCATACTGACACCCATCAGGGAAAAAAATAGGAATTGTGCTTTGGAGTAGGCTGGAGAGAGAGAGAGAGAGAGATTTCACGAAAAGCAGGAAATAAAGTAACTACCAAATCAAGTCTTTTCAAGTCTATGTATAAATAAAGCTTGAGTAAAACATATTGGAAATTTAACCTTTCTAAAGTTATTTCTTTTTTTTAACATCTTGTACAAACTGGACTAGAAATGGCATAAGTGTAACTCTGAATAAGTTTTGAGAGATACAAATTCATTATAGATTTCAGTGATAACAGGTTAGATTCCACTGTTCAAAAATGCAGAATTGAATTAAACTAGCTACTCATCAATAATCAACACACCTAAATGTATAAATCCTCAAAATGAGTCTCTGTCTGTCCTTTTAAGACCAATCAGGAAATAGTTTTAGCATAAGGAAAAACACCTTAATGGATTGCCACACCGTGTAGTGCACAAAACATCAGAACATGGTCACTGGAGCTAATTTGCTAAGTTTTGTTACAAAAAGAAGAGTGTGGTAGAATCAAGGTGCTTACTGCTAGCAGATTTGACTTTAATAGTTATTCTCCTTTTGCTTTTTACAAAAAGCAGAATGCAGTGTTATTTCAAAAATGGAGAACTGAATAGTGATTTTTATTTCTTTATGTCATCTGCATTTATCATATGTGTTACCAGTAAAGTACCCTGCTACTTTATTTTTATGATGAAATAAATATTTAGATAACTGCCTTACTCTCCAGCATGTATTTCTTGGTAATAGGTAATGGCAGCAACCGGATATGATGAATGAGGGAACCCCATGGATGGGTTTTGGTGAGTGTATTTTCAGATGGTGAAAGGGTGTATGGCTGGATCATGAAGTATGCCGTTAATAAAACTACTCCCAGGGTAACCAATCCCTGCAAGAGAAGATAAAGATAAGATTATTAGCACTACTAATGCCTTCTAACATTTCTCCCATACAATAAGCATGATAGCACAAATGACTGCTGATGCAAACTTTTATTTAACCAGGGGCTTCTCAAACTGTGGGTCAGGGCCCACTGGGGACCCTCATTGGGGGAGAGGGAGTCACTTTAGTTTGTTGGTTTATTTTCAAACCTGGTCAGGCTTGTGCAAGCAACATGAGTGCACTGCCTAAAATTCACTTTGGCTTACCACCCAGCTTTGCCCTGGCAAGCTGACTCAAAGCTTCAGTGGCAGGAGCACTATCAAAACACAACTTGGCCTTTGCTCCTCGTTTTGCCTGTAAAATCCACAGTAGGCAATTGTAGTTTTGCAACATTTGGGATCCTCTGTGATATTTTATGATAGATTACCATGTCATTAATAAAAATAAGTAATATATTTATTTCTTATCCAATCCTAACACCAATGAAATCATTGGTGTTATTTATAGGAAAAGAGAGGTTGCACAAATTAAATTATTATAGGGGTTCCCAGTACCCTAAAGTTTGAGAACCATGGATCTAACCAGATCTGATGTGACTATGGCATTTCATCCTATGTAGATTTCAAACTGCAGTACACTTTCTACAAGGACATGGAGAATCCAAAACTGCATTACCTTATAGAGAACCATTAAAAGAGGAAAGCGTGGAGGTCCCCTTTGTGGTTCATTTTTTTCTAAGAGTTGTTTGATGAATTTCTCAATGGCCTTTTCAGACATACCACACTGGTAACCAGTCTGTCTCACCAAGTCAATAGTCTCCGAAAGTTTATCGTAAATGCTAAGTTCACTGGTAGAAAGCTCCATGTCCTCTGATGAAAAATCCTATTAGGGAAAATTCAACACAGTTAAGAAAGAAGCTGTTCCAGTGCCTCAAGGAAAATGACAGAAAATACAGCATGTTCTTTCTAGCAGGACTGCAAATCTGGCTGTGCGAGTACCAAGCCTAGTTTGTTCAAACATATAATTAATGGAATCAAGGCATCAGTAAATGAAATAAAGCCACTTTATTCATCCCAGTAATCACAAACAGATACTCTAAAACTAAAATGTTGTGTTCTTTTGTTTATACTAAACAGTGTTGGCACACTGAGAATTACTGCACCTCTCTTAAGTTTCTGGAGATGCACTGCAGCTTTTTCATGCCTATGAATAATGGTTGATATGGAGCAAAGAATAGAAATGGGATGTTGTCCTACTTTATAAAAAACAATAAAGAAATAGCGAACTGTAGGAGTCAGAAGTTCAGAATGCAAAGCAATTTCACTACTTCAAAAGCAATGGTATATATATACTCGCAATTTAACAGACACAGATATGATCCACACTATCTCTACTTAATGAATACTCGAAACATGCAAATGAAGAATATTGCTTAATAATTATACGAAAAATGTTTCAAACCAAGTGCCATTTATCCAAACTCAGTCATTGTTTCTTTTACCATGGGATATTGCTTTATTTATGGTATTCTTGGAAATTTAATACCAAGACCAGCCCATATTTGAACAACCAAAAATCTGATAACACGTTTTCGGAGGAGAGAAAATATTTAGAACATTAAGTCCTTCTTATAGGACTCTTCAAGGTCCTGGTGTCTGATAACACCATGCAATCATGCACTAGAGTAAAATACACTTTATTTCTATGAAGGAAAAAGACCAAAATGGTCTAAATATCAATAGGAGAGAACAGTGTGTTAATGGATGTAGCATTACTATTTCAAAATAATGTTTTCATCACTGTTTTAATCTTCTGACTTTCTCTTCCCTATATGATGCTGAGAAGATAAGAAATAGGCCTAGAGTTAGACATCTGCCCCTTGCAGCAAGCATCTGTGCAAATAATCAGCATCAGTGTAATTCCCAAAGAAAACAAGATGCACAGAGGAGTAAGATTCCACGTCCCTGCTTTTGTCAAATGTTCTATTTACTTTTACAAAATGCAGTAATACAATATTTTCTTTCTTTTGTTTAAAAAATATGCTATTTATGAGTATCAAATAACATGGATATGACGCACGTGACTTCTGCAGATGTGATTCTGTTTTCTGAGGAAAAAACATTACAACAGGAGCAGAATTTCATGTGGATATATATTTATTCAAACATCACTTCCAGTACAAATGCCTTTAACTCTGTTTTAGATATGGCAGTGGAATAAAAAATAAGCATATGTATACCCCATATACACGATGTCTGTTCCACAATATTTTCAACTCTTTTGAAAAGACTATATTCTGCCGCTAGTCTCCTTTCCTATGCAATGTCTGAATGAAACAAAACGATTTTCTAAACACAGCTAATAACAATCATCTCTGCAAAATGCACAATGGGTGGCTGTTGTTGGGAAAACACAAGGAAGGGCTATTATGTAGGGTATCTTAAGCTCCTGAATGAAAGGTGGGAAATAAATCTAATAAAATAAATAACAGGAGATTGTTGTTTCACTTATTTATTTATTTGGCTTACTTAAAACACTGAAAATGTAAAAATGAGGAAAGAAAAAAATGAGCTTCACTTTATTCAGCTTCTGTAACAGCTCTGAGCACTACAGCAAATGCTGGAATTGAAAAACAAAAAGACTATAAAGCAGGAGGGGACTACTTCTTTTGAATTGGGGATAAAACTCAGCCTTCCGAGCTATTATCAGGTCCCACAAAGGGCTTGGGAATACTTTGCCTCCCACACTTAAAACTGCCCCCAAACCCAAAGTTGGATGAAAGCTGCATAGCTGGAAAATCGGTCCCTTTGCCACTGAATTTCGGTGGCATGATAGTCAGGTGTCCCAGGGTTGCAAACGGTGTTGGGGATTGCAGGCAGCTCTCAGGTTGTCTGTGGGTTAGCCAGCCCTGCTATTGTGCCTGCAGTATTAGACTCTATCCCCTCTGTTGCCATCTTGTAATTCCAGGCCACTCACATGTGTTCTAAAAGCAAACAAAAAACAAAACAGAACCACCCACGGACATGTCTACTGTTCCTAAAGCTCAGCAGTGAGAATTGAAATGCTTTAGATGCCAACGCCCTCTGACAGATACAGATCTCAGTCAGACGTACGTAGAGCATTTAATATTACCTTGCCTGCTTATTTCACAATAAACCTCAGGCACTTGACTGCTCCTTGTGGAAAATAATACAGAATATTCCTGAAGTAGGTCAACTATATTGAGAAAATTGGCACTCAAGTAAGTGTACCATGAGATAATCTTACAGCAAAAATAGGAAATTCTGTACATACACACACACACACACCATATTGTTGGACTATATTGACCGCCTCCAGCCTGGCCAGTCAGGAACGATGGCAACTATAAGCCAGTGTCATCTGGAAGGCAAGAGGATTCTCAGTCCACATTGCCGCAGTTTTTTTTGATGCCAGCTGCTATTGATGCTCATAAGATTTTTTTTTATTATGTTACATATATGCAAAATGTCCACAAGCTATTCAGTGCTATTTCATATATTACATGACCATGTCAAAAGGACCAACTGGAATGTACAGCTTTATAGAACAGAACAACACTGAGGTGTGATCCTGAGATTACAATAAATCCACTATGTTCTTTGCTGGAGTCCTGTAACACTGTTGTACTGGACTGTCTGAATGCATTAAGCTAAATGGGTTAACATCAGCACCAAGAATTTAAATTATACTAGATATTAAAGGGAGTACTTTATTAAAAATACTCTGTGCACCATCCAGACTATTATATATGTTTATTTTTGTGCTTCTGTACAAGCTAGTGCTAAGTAACATCACATAAAGGAAAAGCCTTGTAAAATTCACCTGCACGATTTCCATTATCTACCTAATGCATTAGAACTTTCCTCAATCAGGTGGCATTGTTCAGAGAAAGAAAAATCTCAATACAAAAACATTCTCAGTTTTTAGCATAGACTACAGCATGTTAGAAGAATCTAACATGAATTTAGGGTCACCATTTCTGAGATTTATAGTCACCCTACAATTCCTTCCCTTGACTTCCATTGGCAGTCAGTGAAAAAGGAGCTTGTATTTTTCCATTCCACCTGGTTCCCTTTTGCTTTCTAGCAGTGCAATCTTGATCAAATACATGTCTCCTCGGAAGTCAACCCTTACAACCTCAAACGGGGCTCATTCCCAGTACGCGCGTACAGTATTACGTGCTTGCAGGCTGCCCTATAATTCATTTGGCCACAAGGCAGCAGCCGGGAGTCCTCAAAAAGCCATTTTACTTGCCAATTCAACCACTCCTACCCTCCTTGCCTCGCGCAGGGCTAGCGACTTGATTCTTACCCCTTCCACGCGGACCTCCTACCCCTCCCCATCCCCACCCCGGATCCCCCAAGTGACACAATCTGCAAATATCACTCCCCACCCGGGTGAGAGCCTCCGTCCAAAGTTGGCGACGACTCTCCCGCTTCTCGAGCGCGCGAACGCCTTCTCCCCCAAGTGACACAATCTGCAAATATCACTCCCCACCCGGGTGAGAGCCTCCGTCCAAACTTGGCGACGACTCTCCCGCTTCTCGAGCGCGCGAACGCCTTCTCACCCCATGAACCGCCCAGACGGGTCCTGCGGTGCTGCCGAGTCGCGTGCAACCAACATGGACTCGAGAGCCCGTCCGAGCGAGTCCAGCAGCGGCGCTCGGTGCTTCCTGCTTCCGGAGTCGGGCGGAGCGCGGCCTCAAATTCGCAGCAGCACATTCGCCGCAGTAATTTCGCTGCGAGATCAAGAATCTGCCGTTCAGTTCGGTGCCCAAAGCACTACTCGGACTTTTCTTTTGCCGCTCTCGCAAACAGCCCCCTCGAGATACCCCTTCCTGCAACTATGAGCCCCTAAGGTGGCAGCCTCTTTCTGGCGCCACACACTGAACCACAAACCACATTTAGCTTCCTGTCTCCAGAAAATGGGGTTAGGTAACTATTGTTACTAAGTTGGTGCGCCCTGTGAATGCCATTTGTATCGGTGCCCACGCGCCTAACTGGGAATAAATTCCTAGTGCCCGGCGAGGCTGATAGGATCGAAAGCAAAGAGGCAACTCCTGAGTGGCGCATAAGTGGAAATAACAAAGGCAAAGTACCTTCAAGAGGCAACTGCTTTTTCAGATGAGTGGCGGAACTCAGATTTACAGAACTCCATAAAACTGCAACCCAGTGTACAGAGAAAAGCTTAGGGGGGCTAGTCCATTCAAGATCATGAGCGCAAACGCCAATTGAATGAATGAATGAATGAATGTTAAAAAGGGGGACATAAAATGGCACAGGGTTGAGGTCTTGGGAGTACCTGCAATGGTTCCCACATCTCATGATTAATGCAGTCCTAAGGTGTGCACTGTGCATCTTTGTTCATCCAGAACCAGCAAAAGGTTAAATGAAGTCACTTTGCACTCAGCATTTTGAAAGCAACCAAAATAATGATTGTGAGATAGTTTCTAGCTGCTTTTGAGAGGGTGGGGAATGAGAGTGGTCAGGGACGCAACTGTGGGGGCAAGTGGGGCATGTGCCTGGGTCGCTGCGCTGGGGGGGGGCGCCAAAATGAGCGCTGGGGTGTGTGCCAAAATCAGTGTGGAATCCATGTTTGCCCCGGGTGACACAGACCCTAGTTGCAGGCCTGTGAGTGGTGGCAGTGAGAAAGTTCCTCGTCAAGATTCTAACGTCTTATGCTGGACAAGGTGATTAAGGTTGAAGGGATGAAAAGCTTTAAGATTAATAAAAATCCTTCCCTCCTTGTACCATACAAGACTAAATAAAATACAAAATTGCACCATTTTCCTTCCCACTCTTTGAAACACTACAAATAATTTTAATACTCCCCAGCACAAATTTTTTAAAAATCCAGTTCAAATATACTGACAGAATCATGATGCCATCTGCAGCTTCATCCTAAATTCTAATTCTGTGTCCGTTTTCTTGCCTACCTGTACACTATCTTCCATCATTCCCTTGTCTCATCAATTTAGCTTTCTATGATATACTGCATCATAGGTAATATTTTATCCATTTCACCATTTTCCAGTGTTGTTCCCTCCCCTTCTTTAAAGACTTGATCTTCCATTTAATTCATGCTAGTCTGGGAGTCTTGAATTTCTTCATTGGGACCATGTAACAATCCTGCAAAGCCCTAACAGCCTAGAATATTAATAGCAAGCCAATATAGCCTACTGGTTAAGGGGTTGGTTGGATAAGGTATTGACAGGGCCACAACTGGGGGGGCAAGCGGGGCATGTGCCCCGGGTGCTGCACTAGGGGGCGTCAAAATGAGTGCTGGGGGGGCACCAAAATGGGCGCAGAATCCATGTTTGCCCCAGGTGACACAGACCCTAGTTGCAGGCCTGGGTATTGAATGTCCAGCAGAATTAGGTCTAAGTCTATCCTTAGCTACAAAAGCTTGCTAGGTCACTTTGGGTCATGGTGCCTTGATCTCCTGGAGGAAATGTATATGTTACAACATACAGATGTTACAACATGTATCTAACATATATATAAATCAGTAATACAATATTTTAGAGAAGTGGAGCTCAGTATTTTCTTAAGATGATTTTTGTGTGGTTGCATGAAATTTTAACTCTTGACCGTAAACTCACTTGAAATGAAACTCAAAATGAAACATGAGATACCATTTATTGTTCTAATTATTGTACTTATCTCTGTGTTTTGTCACTGTTGTTTCACTCTTGTTTGTAGGATGATTTATTATCAGTATAGGATTTTTCTTGTTACTAGTTCAACTTGCTTTTAAAATAGCTGTTTTGATTAGGATCTCATTTCACTGTTGTTGATTTTCAAATTAAAGATTCTGGAAGAAATTCAAATTGGCCCAAGCTTGTTAACACAAGTGATAAATTTTAAATTGTGTTGCTGCCATCTGGTGGAGACAGTTCAAACAAGGTTGATCATAAGACACATGTGCTTTCTGTTGTAGCAATTTGATATCTGAAGCAAGAAAAGTGATACCTTTTGTACACAATTGGCAGTTTTCTTGAGAGCCCTTTTCCCTGCATTCAGGACTATTTACAGATGGTGGAGAAAAAACACAAAGAGCAGACAGAAAAGAGCAAAAGTTATCTTTGGCTAATGGATGACTCACTAAAAATTAAAACAAAGATTTAATGTTCTGCTTGTATCCTAGTAAATTGTTACAATTTTTTTAAAGAAAAATCTTTCAGGAACATAAACTGCTTTGGAATTAGTTTAGGAAAATGTTACTGTGGATGTTTCAAATCAATCAACACAATACTGGAGTTGAATAACTGAGTCCAATATTGATGAATTTATCTAGGATTGTTACTAATAGCCTAGAGCTCATTTTTGACAGTGGGTCACAGGGTTACATTCTGGTATGTTTTTGCCAATAACTGGCAGCCACACTAACCAACTTTGCTGCTCTCAAAAAAAGCTAAACAGGATCAGACTGGGTTAGTATCTGGATGAGGGACTGCCCAGGAAGTCCCGAGGCTGTAAGCCAGGCTAGGAAGTAAATTTTTTTTAAAATCATATAAGAAGACAATGCAAACAGCTTCCATACATCCAAGAAAACTACTATACAGATATCCAAGAGTCTCTAGGAGATAAGTGCAAAGCTCCACCTTAATCACCTTAACCAACTTTTTTGACCACACCCTGAGGACATCACTGGCAGGGAACAAATTAAAACACAATGGTAAGGGTAGAATAAATCTGTAGGTAGCTCTCTCTCTCTCTCCATGTCATTGAAATCCTATGGAGAGAAGAATCTGAACTGTATATTAGGAACAGTGTATTTTATTTATTTAAAGTATCTATGAACTGCAACTGTATAAACATGGAGATCATATTATACTTAAACATGTAATTGGTATAGTGTAAAAGGAACATTAAAGGTAACATAATATATGTATGCCTTATCATTCTTATGCCAATGTTACATTTGTCAGCACAAGGATGTCATAAACAGGAAAATCCACACTGTGATATAATTATATGCATAATAGAATAATAAGCAACAGAGATAGCTTCCACACATTAAGATCTTCTTTACCGTCAATTTGAAATCATGGAAGACCCACAAAACCTTACTAATAAGCAGAGGAAACTCTGTGCTAAAACATAGCTTATTTTATATGTTGTTATCTCAAAGTGCAATAGTTTTCCCACTGTTTTTCCAAAAAGCAGTATTTATTGCTGTTCTTTTCTACAATCCAAAACATGTGCATAACTCGTCTGAAATAAACTTTTTTTTTCCAGCACCGGCATTGTTTTCAATACCAGTCCCTTTTATGAACATCTCAGCCCCTACGGCAGAACACTAATAATAGCCTCTTTAACAGATACATTTTAAGGGGCAACCTAGTCAGCTGTACCATTATTATAAAAGTCACAGATCCTAGGCCAGATCTATTGAATAAGATGGCTAAATGCAGAGGAAATAGAGTTAACTTCACAATTGTTCTGCAAATTTCCTATGGAGAAAAGTTTGAGAATCTCTAGTGGAAAGAACAAGACAGGGATCCAGAGTGGCTCAAAGTCTGAAATCTGCAGAACGATGACCATCCTCAGTTTTCATCTGAAGTGGCAAAACTTCCTATGCCATACAAGTTGTATTCAACCCAGATTCAAGAGGACAAACAGTATACACAGTCACACAGTAGACACAAGGATCGATAGTCATTAGTCTTTTCCACTTTATAAACAACAACTTCTCTTATTTTTAAGTGGCACTGGCAATTCTAGAACCTTCTGTTTTAATTGGTCTTCCTGAGTTTTCATCAACCTATCATAAACATAGAAAAAAATAGTCTGTATACTATTTTGCATAATCCAAAAGATTTTCAAAAATTTCCAAGACCATCACAGGTCTCTTTCACACACACTCTCCCCTTAAATAAAAACAGTCTACTCACACATGGAAGCACTACTTTACTCATTCTAAACTCATCACATAATACTTTGCCTATAATTACATAATTTGTATATAATCACCATACATTATTTATGTATAGAATCTTTGGGGCTGGATCTCCTGTAGTTTATACTTGGAAAATTCATTTTCTTAGCAAGATTATTGAGTGGCATGTGCCTACATAAAGGTTACAGGCATTTATTGGTGACCAGTATATTTTTCATGACAAGCAAAACAAAAAACAGAAGACATTCCATCTCCCTGTTCATCATATCTATCAATCTTCTGTTTAGATCCTAATTATTTTGGAATTATTTTTCTATTGCAGCTAATCCAGCACTAGCTATTAAGAACATTTAAGTAGAAAGGCTTCTACTTAATATTTCAGGAATCAATGACAGAATTTAGGCATTGGCCACAGTTTACAGAAAGGGCTTCGTACTTTCTCTGAAGTGATCCAGCTAGTAATGGGAGCACAACTTCCCTCTCCACTTTGTTCTAGAGGGTCCCCTAATTCTATAGAGCCTAATTTTGGAAAGCACAAACAATTGCAGGCAGGCCCGCAACTAGGGTCTGTGCCACCAGGGGCAAACATGGATTCCACGCCCATTTTGGCGTCCCCCAGTGCTCATTTTGGCACCCCCCCAACGCAGTGCCCCGGGCACATGCCCCGCTTGTCCCCCCCCCCCAGTTGCAGCCCTGATTGCAAGGAATGGGAGGGAGTCAGCACATCCATTCTGCCAGGGGGAAGTCTGCTGCAGGAGACTGTATCTAGAAGATACTCCTGTTGGTGGGACAAAAACTAGACCTAAATATTTTCATTACCTTGCTTCCTGGTTATATATCATGATAAAATGCCAACAGTG